>NC_048310.1:41166963-41346110 GCF_013100865.1 Trachemys scripta elegans | reverse complement strand
GTGTAGCTCAAAAGCTTGTTCCTTCCACCTTACAGAAGTTGGTCCAAAAAAAACATGTTACCTCACCTACCTCGTCTGACTCAAATCCTCACAGCTACAACAGCACTGTAAACAAGTCCTATGTCTGCATTTTAGTGACTAGTGTCTTTGTTGTGCCGTTCGCCGCCGCAGCTCTAATTTAAGAGGTATGATCATGCTGACACTATTTGACCCTGGTCTCCAGCACCTAGCTTGTATGGCAGATGGGACTCTGTAAATACGTAGCTAGGTGTCTGTAGCTCACACTGGTCTAACTGCATCGCTCAGGGGTATGAAAAAATCCACATCCCGGAGTGACGCAGTTATACCGACCTAGTGTAGACAGCGCTCCGTCGATGGGACGCGTCTCCTGTCGCCACAGCTGCCGCCTCTCGGGGAGGTGGAGCACCTTCACCCATGGGAGATGCTCTCCCCTCAACATAGGTAGCGTCTTCACTAAGTGCTACAGCGCATCTGCACCGCTGCAGCTTTTTAACCGTCCTCGGTTATTGCAAGAGAGTCAGATGCCATCAAGTTCCCCCAAAAGGAATCGGCCAAAACTCCACCACCACTTTCTGCTGTCTATGCTTTGACCAAGGGAATGTGCGCTCATGTACATTGCAGAGCCTGTTCCTGGCGAGTAAGCCACAGGATAGGTGTGGTGTTGGTCACCAGGAAGAAGCAAAACCACATTTGACCTGCAGTGATTAGGAGCTTTCGATTGGTGTCTGGCATTCATAGGGGCTCTGTAGGAAAGAGGGTTTTTCCTGGAAGCTGCAAGGATAAGACATTATCTGTCCTGCCTTGAGATGGCATTTGCAGGCCAGGCGGATGGACAGATTTCCTAGTTTCACTGCAGCATCTTAGGGTCTCAATAGCCTGTAAGACGGGGATAGTGGAAATGCAGGCTGTGGGCTGGATGGAATTCTGTGCTGTAGCTTGTGGTTGCCCTTCTCTTCAATAGCAAAGTGGGGTTCGGGGTCACATGCCCACACATACCCATGCTACATTTTGTGTCAAGCAGCCAGCCACTGGGGACTAAATATCCCAGTATGCAATTCTACACCTCGTAGCTGGCCCATGGAGACTGCCCGTCCCAGCCTGGAACCAAGCAGCTGGAGCCTGCACATCCCAATAGGCAACGTCCCATCTTGTCCCAAGTGTGACCCATATTCTTGATGAGAGCTGGGGCAGTCTGCTTCATCAGCGGACTCCCTGGCAAGCTGCCAGTGTGGCCCTGGGCTGGGCAAAAGCTGCGTCCCCCTGTTGTGAGGCTGCAGTCGTCAGGGCCCACTGTGCTAGGTGCGGTACAAACACAGAGAAGCAGTGTGTGCCCCAAAGAGCTCACAGTCTAGACAGACAAGATAAAGAGCAGAAAAAAGCCACTTGCAACACTTTCAGTGCCAGTGGTTTGGGTGATACCCAGTGGAGCAGGCTGCAGCTCTTTAAGGCAGCTCCTCCCAGCTGGCCCCATTAAGTTGCCCTCAGCAGGTTCCCCGACGCTGGCAACAAAGTCTTTCAACAGAACCCGAACAGAACTTGGACCAAAAACCCCTCCTGACAGAAGTCTTTTCCTCGCAAGCATCTCTGCTGGGGCACAGCCTTTATCCCTGGCATGGAGGCCAGGTCACCCCTCAGTCCTTTCCCCTGGGTTGGGAGAGGTCAGCAGACCTTGCCCTGCTAACATCTTCCCCATTGCAAGGAAAGAGGCAGCTTATATACTGACCACTTTCCCCAAGCTCATCTTGATTGGCTGAGACGGAGGGGAGCCCTGCCCCACCCTACACTCCAAGACTCCTGTTTCCAGGCCCTTAAAGAAACAGTAGCCTGACATTTCCCAGGGATCACTTCCTTTCTCCCAGCACCTGCCTCTGCCATTCCCTAGAAACTTGTCTGTTCCTAAACCCCTGGAACAGAGTAGCGTGGCCTCCCAGATTTCCCCCTCTCGCCTTAAAGGGCCAGTACACCCCATTACACCTGATTTGCACACAGATTCTTATAAATATTCCAGGTTTTTTTTAACCGACGTGGCTATACTGTCACTGGCCCAAGTGTGGACACCATTATAATAGCACCAAGGTGCCTTATACCAGCATATCTCATTCCCCTTCCCAAACGGGAATAGCTCTGCTGCCATAAGCGCACGTACTGGTCTAACTGTGTCCACACTAGGGGTTGTCCAGTTTTAACTCTTCCGGCATAGTCAACTTATGTGAGTGGACAAGCAGGTCTTCGCATGTGACTGCTCAGGGCACAGAGCAGAGCCCATCAAGCAGGTGGGAGCTGCAGTGAGACCAGACTGCAGCGTTTCTGATTCCTGACGCTAGGTGCCATTGCATGCTCCCTGGGAGTTTTCACTTGCCCCCAGTGGAAGGAGGCACATTAGAGAGCATAGTTAAGGTTGGCGCTTAAAGCCGGGCTTGTTCTGTATGAAGAACACAGCGTCTCCTTCCCGAATGTACAGCAAATTTCTAGAATTTACAAGCAAATCCATTGATAGAGCTAAAATAATGACAGCTTGGAATTGGCAGTTTTCCCCTCCTGCCTGCAGTTTGCTCCTGTTCTCCAGTCAGCGGGTGAGTTTTCCTGCCTGCCCCAAAGAGATCCTCAGGGTGCGTCTACACTGCATTGTAAACCCAGGTCTGTAGGATCCAGGCTTGTGGACTTGGCATTGCCAACCCCGCACTTAAGCATCCACACTGCATTGTAAACCTGGGTTTACAGTTCCCAGCGGTGCTAACACGTCCATACAGCGCTACGCAGACCTGTCTTGGGTCTGCGGTGTGAGCTGCATCCACACGGCAGCATGAAAGGGCTTGGAGAACTTGGGCTCTGACCCCCCTCCTTAGAAGGTCCTAGGACCTGGGTCCTGCGTGTTTGCTGAGCTGAGTCAGACCAATCGGTGTGTGGGCAGGACGGGAAGCTGGGCTCACATTGGATCTGAGCCTGAGTTGCAGTTTGGACAGACACTTGCAGCCTCAGAACAGGTTTTATCCAGTGTCTTTGGCTGTGCTCACAGCTAAGCTTAGTCCCGCACTGGTTCAGATGTATCCGCCACCAACGATGGTCACTTTTGAAGCCTAGATAAGAGCATCCATTGTCCAGGCCACTGCGTCCATTCAGAGAGGAGCTGGTGGATGAGAACTGGGCTGGAGGCACAGCTACAGGGCCAGTTTATTTCACAAACTACCATCGGATGCAAACAGCTTTGAGTCTCTCCTGACCTGGCTATGAACAGCGCCCAGACATGAAAGACTGGGTTCCCATCACCTGAGCCATGCCATCCCCGTCTATTTCATCGACTAGCATATTTATTAAATATGGAAAGTGTAGGGGACAATTTCCTGGTGCAAGTGCTGGAGGAACCAACTAGGAGCAGAGCTCTTCTTGACCTGATGCTCACAAACGGAAGAATTAGTAGGGGAAGCAAAAGTAGATGGGAACCTGGGAGGCAGTGACCATGAGATGTTTCAGGATCCTTACACAAGGAAGAAAGGAGAGCAGCAGAATACGGACCCAGGACTTCAGAAAAGCAGACTTTGACTCCCTCAGGGAAGTGATGGGCAGGATCCCCTGGGAGAATAACATGAGAGGGAAAGGAGTCCAGGAGAGCTGGCTGTATTTTAAGGAATCCTTATTGAGGTTGGAGAACAAACCATCCCGACGTGTAGAAAGAATAGTAAATATGGCAGGCGACCAGCTTGGCTTAACAGCGAAATCCTTGCTGATCTTAAACACAAAAAAGAAGTTTACAAGAAGTGGAAGATTGGACAAATGACCAGGGAGGAGTATAAAAATATTGCTCAGGCATGCAGGAGTGAAATCAGGAAGGCCAAATCACACTTGGAGTTGCAACTAGCAAGGGATGTTAAGAGTAACAAGAAGGGTTTCTTCAGGTATGTTAGCAACAAGAAGAGGGTCAGGGAAAGTGTGGGCCCCTTACTGAATGGGGGAGGCAACCTAGTGACAGAGGATGTGGAAAAAGCTAACGTACTCAATGCTTTTTTTTGCCTCTGTCTTCACGAACAAGGTCAGCTCCCAGATTACTGCATTGGGCAGCACAGTATGGGGAGGAGGTAACCAGCCCTCTGGGGAGAAAGAGGTGGTTCGGGACTATTTAGAAAAGCTGGACAAGCACAAGTCCATGGGGCTGCATCTGAGGGTGCTAAAGGAGTTGGCGGATGTGATTGCAGAGCCACTGGCCATTATCTTTGAAAACTCATGGCAATCGGGGGAGGTCCCGGATGACTGGAAAAAGGCTAATGTAGTGCCCATCTTTAAAAAAGGGAAAAAGGAGGATCTGGGGAACTACAGGCCAGTCAGCCTCACTTCAGTCCCTGGAAAAACCATGGAACAGGTCCTCAAGGAATCAATTTTGAAGCACTTAGAGGAGAGGAAAGTGATCAGGAACAGTCAGCATGGATTCACCAAGGGCAAGTCATGCCTGACTAACCTAATTGCCTTCTATGACGAGATAACTGGCTCTGTGGATGAGGGGAAAGCAGTGGATATGTTTTTCCTTGACTTTAGCAAAGTTTTTGATACGATCTCCCACAGTATTCTTGCCAGCAAGTTAAAGAACTACGGGCTCGATGAATGGACTATAAGGTGGATAGAAAGTTGGCTAGATCGTCGGGCTCAACGGGTAGTGATCAATGGCTACATTTCTAGTTGGCAGCCGGTATCAAGCGGAGTGCCCCAAGGGTCGGTCCTGGGGCTGGTTTTGTTCAATATCTTCATTAATGATGTGGAGGATGGCGTGGATTGCACCCTCAGCAAGTTTGCAGATAACCCTAAACTGGGAGGCATGGTAGATACGCTGGAGGGTAGGGATAGGATACAGAGACAAATTAGAGGATTGGGCCAAAATAAATCTGATGAGGTTCAACAAGGACAAGTGCAGGGTCCTGCCCTTAGGACGGAAGAATCCTATGCACTGCTACAGACTAGGGACCGAATGGCTAGGCAGCAGTTCTGCAGAAAAGGACCTAGAGGTTACAGTGGCCGAGAAGCTGGATATGAGTCAACAGTGTGCCCTTGTTGCCAAGAAGCTAACGGCATTTTGGGCTGTATAAGTAGGAGCATCGCCAGCAGATTGAGGGGCGTGATCATTCCCCTCTATTCGGCATTGGTGAGGCCTCATCTGGAGTACTGTGTCCAGTTTTGGGCCCCACACTACAAGAAGGATGTGGAAAAATTGGAAAGAGTCCAGCGGAGGGCAACAAAAACAATTAGGGGGCTGGAGCACATGACTTATGAGGAGAGGCTGAGGGAACTGGGATTGTTTAGTCTGCAGAAGAGAAGAATGAGGGGGGATTCGATAGCTGCTTTCAGCTACCTGAAAGGGGGTTCCAAAGAGGATGGATCTAGTGGTAGCAGATGACAGAACAAGGAGTAATGGTCTCAAGTTGCAGTGGGGGAGGTTTAGGTTGGATATTAGGAAAAACTTTTTCACTAGGAGGGTGGTGAAGCCCTAGAATGGGTTACCTAGGGAGGTGGTAGAATCTCCTACCTTAGAGGTTTTTAAGGTCAGGCTTGACAAAGCCCTGGCTGGGATGATTTAGTTGAGGATTGGTCCTGCTTTGAGCAGGAGGTGGGACTAGATGACCTCCTGAGGTCCCTTCCAACCCTGAGATTCTATGATTCTATGATTTAAAGCTCCTGCCCCAGTTTCTGCTCAGATCGTAACCCTCCTGAGCCCCCAGCGGAGCCAGTCACAAAGTGTCCAGCTGGGGGCACCATTCTGTGAGACCAGCTGTGTGTAGAACGGCCTCCCCTGTGCAGACCTGTTGCATCAAGGCTGCTGCGCCAGCCGGGGACTTTGACGTCTCCTCCTCGGATAAGGTTTATCTGGCTAACGCTGTTGGGAACTGAACTTAGCCCTGTTTGGCTGCAACTCGCCAGCCTCACGCAGCCCTCGTTCACCAGCCGCACAGCACAGAGGGGTCCCCGATCACAGCCAGGCCCTGAGCCTGTTACACAAGGGCCCCATCCTGGGGGTGCCGGTGCCTCGTGAGGGGTGGGTCGGTGATGGGCAAGTGCTGCAGCCTTTGCGTCCCTTGTACAGAGCTAGCGGCGGGTGCCAGGCAGAGACGTCCAGTGCACCTGGATGGCGCCGAGAGGGGTGGAGTGGACCGTCATCATCCTGACCTGCCGGCACAAGGACAGCGTGTGTGCCTTCCAGAAAGGCAAGTGGGGCAGGGACCCGGTGCTGACACGGACGCATCCCGGCTGGGGGCGGTTCCCAGCTCTCAGAGCTGTTTGCCAAACTGGGGATGGACGTGGGCTTTGTGCGGGACAAAGCGCTGGCCAACGCCACGTGTAGCCTGGGCCGATTTTCTGCAAGCTTCCCCCTCCCGTAGCTCACTGATCCCTATCTGCAGCCAGTCCTACATGCAGCTCTGCTGGTGCCCCACAGTCCCCACCTGCAGCCACGTGTATCCCAGCCCTGGGCTCCCGCCTGCCATGGCTGTGTTAGTGCACCCCTGCTTCCCCTCCCCCCATCCTGGTCACTCAGCACATCCCTGCTCCCCCCGGTCACTCAGCGCCACCAAATGCCTCTGCTCTCGTTTGCTAGAGCTTGAGATCCGATGGCGGCGGGGTGCGCTGGGCCCACACCCCCTCCTGCTGACTGTCGAGGACCCTGCAGCATGCGTGGGCAGCGGTGGCGCCACCCTCAACGCCCTGCTGGTGGCAGCCGAGCACCTGAGCGCCAGGGCAGGCTGCACGGTGAGTGGCGTGGCACGACGGGCTCCGGACCGCATCCCGGTGGCACCTGTACTGAGTAGCTGCCGGGTGTGCACCCAGATGAGCTGGCTGGGCAGCTCCAATGCCCCCGTCTCCCTGTCCAAGGCTCTGCTGGCTTTGCCCACCCTGGAGGTGCCTCCCTTCCACCCCCAGGTACAGGGAGCTGTTGCAAAGCAGAACTATAATACCCTTCACTAATGCACTGTAGCGACCCAGGTGGGCTACAATGACCCCAGCTCCCTGCCTGCCCGCTCTTGGGGGCCATATCTGGGGAGCAGGGGCGGCTCCGGACCAAGATCCAGAAGAGCCTTGCTCCAGACAAGAGCCCAGGCCAGCCTGCAGCATGTAACTGCTGTGGGGAAGGGCCTGCAGCCGTGTGCCCAGATGGCGATGGCAGGAGGCACTGAGGCCTGGCTGGTAGGGTGCCCTCAGATCTGTGGCCCCATAAAGCTGGCACAGGCTGTTCTGGGTTATAGCATTTGCTGGAGAAGGGGACGCTGGTCAGAACTGCCCTTCCTTGGGGCTGGTTCCCCAGCTCGGCTAATGGGTTCTGTCTGCGCTCCTCCAGGTGGTCACCGCTGATGTCCTGCGTGAGGCCCGGATCCTCATCCTGCACATGGTGAGAGCCCGGTGGGGCAGGGCACAGGCCTGCTCTGCAGTGGAGGGCAGCGTTCACCCTGCCCCTCCTCTGGGGCTGCCAGCCTGGGGGCATCGTGAACCCCAGCCTGGCTGCCGGTGGTGAGTCTCCACCTGGGGGGGATGGGATGTTGGGCTGTCCCATCCAGCTGCCACCTCCCTCATCCAAAGCTCCTACCTCCAGGGCGCATGTCACGTTACCTCCCACCATCAGCCTCTCTGGCATCAAACCCAGCCCACCTGGCACTGAGAGGGGAGTGACACCCTGGCTCTACCCCCCGAACCTCGGAGCACGTTGGTACCAAGGGCTGTGCAAACCATTGCTAAATGCCACTGCACTGCATGTGCACGGGCCACTGCAGGTAACATTAGTCCCAGGTAGGTTGGGGGGGGGTGAACCCCAAAGAGGCTGGGACCAGCGCGGCTGCACCCCTCATTGATAAAATCAAAGCCTCCTGGTGCATAATCAGCTGAACACGAGCTCCCAGTGCGACGCTGCGGCCAAAAGGGCTAACGCGATGCTGGGAATCTTGAGGAGGAGCAGAGCTGTTATTTCACCTCTGTATTCGGCACTGGTGCGACCGCGCCTGGGATCCTGTGTCCAGCTCCGGTGTCCGCAATTCAAGGAGGATGGTGATCAATTGGAGAGGGTCAGAGAAGAGCCACGAGAATGTCTAAAGAGTTAGAAAATCTTCCGTATAGTGCCACACCCCAGGAGCTCAGTCTGTTTAGCTTAAGGAAGAGAAGGTTAAGGGGTGACTTGATCACAGTCTGTAATACCTGCATGGGGAACAAAGATTCTTCAGTCTAGCAGGGAAAGGTCTAACATGACCCAAGGGCTGGAAGTTGAAGCTAGACGAATTCCGACTGGGAAGAAGGTGTATATTTTTGACAGTGATGGTAATTCTCCATTGTAGCAATTTACTGAGGGGCGTGGTGGATTCTCCGTCACTGACCAGTTTTAGCTCAAGCTCGGCTGCTTTTCTCAAGGCCCTGCTCTAGGGATTATCGGGGGGCAGGTGTCTGGCCTGGGCTCTACAGGAGGTCAGACTAGCTGATCACAATGGTCCCTCCTGGCCTTGCAATCTGGGACTCTATCTGAGGAGCTCCTCCCCTGATCTCCTGCCACTCCAAGGCAGGTACCCAATCGGTGCCACGGCTCTGCTTTCCTGTGGCAGCTGCTGAGGTCCCAGTGCTGCCATCCCCTGCCTTCCACGGGATGTGGGTGGAGCCATGGGACCCCTGGGCAGACGGCTCACACAATCCATGTGGACCCACTGGCTGCTGGATGACATCCCCCTAAGTTGCGAGGGCCCCAGCTTTATTCCACTCCCACACATTCCACCCCTGGGTCTCCCCTGCCCTCTCAGAGCAGCAGGGCGATAATCTCCTACTAGGGCTGGCGTCTGCTGTCCTTTCCATGGCACCTCTCAAAGCCACCACGCGTTTCAGTGCTGCCCCGATCCCCAGCCCTGGACTGTCCTATCCGCAGCCTGGCTGCAGCTGCAGCTGTCCATGCCTGTCTGACCAGCCCCCGCCCCAGCACTCAGCCCAGGAAGGGGCTCACCTGCTCATGGGGTTCCAGGCAGAGCACCCAGGGGGCATCTGATGGGGGGTGACATTGCTGGGAGTGAGAGCCAAAAGGCCCAGAGGCCACAGCTCCTGGGTCAAAGCAGGGCTTGGTGCCAAGTCTTTTCTCCACAAGGCCTCTCGCAGGACGGAGCCTGTCCCCCTCTCTGCCCTGTCTCCTGCTGACCAGTGCTCCGGCTCTTTCTCCCATCAGGGCCGCGACTTCCCCTTCGATGACTGCAGCCGGGCCTTCACCTGCCTCCCCGTGGAGGACCCCGACGCCCCGGCCGAAGCGCTGACCTGCAATCTGGACAGCCTGCTGGGGACCATGACACAGCAGGTCAGTGCCAGGCGGGGGCGGGAGGAAGCGCCGGCCGGGTTCCTTTAGGAGGGCAAGACTGGGCCCCATTCAGCCCAAGACCATCTCATTCTGGTCCCAGCCTGCACTGCTTTCCCTCCATCCCCATCCCCACGGCCAGGTCACATAGCACGTGGGGGCCTGGGGTCTCCTAGAGAGGGGCCCCTGGGCCCCTTGCCCAGGGGCAACGATGAGATCCAGCCGGGCAAAGTGTGGGCACCCCCTGCTGGTGAGGTGAGGAAGGCCAGACAGTAAATGGCTGCCCAGCTCCCTTCCGCCCAGCCCTACAGCGTTCTGGGGTGGGGAGGGCACGTACTCCGTCCCTGTGCTGATCTCCTGGCCCAGGCGACTGTCCTGACCTCTTGTGTGTCCCTCTGTAGCTGTGCAGGGGCTCCCCGCCGGGAGTGTGGGTCTGCAGCACCGACATGCTCCTCACCGTTCCCTTGGCAGCAGGTACGGGCTCGCCCTGCGCCGGGGAGGGGATCTGAATCAGAGCAGGGCACAACCCAATAGCCAAACCCAGCCTGGGCAGGGTGTGAGGGAGGGCTCCGTGGGGCGCCAAGGTGGGGTAAATCCGGCCTCTGGCACCCCACAGGGACCCCGGCAGTTGAACCAGTGAGCCAGGGGAGACTTTGGGGGGCAGTGTAGAGGGGGGTCAGAGAATTCAGTGCTCCATGGGTCCTTCACTTCTCCCTGCTGGGGGCCTCAGCTGTCCCCGGAGGGCTTGCATTGGGTGGCAGTAGCTGCCGAGAGAAGAGGCTTGGCCGACGGCTGTCCTGGCCTCTCTGCGCGGCCCCACGGAGCATGGGGCAGAACCCCTCGGGAGGCTGTGTCTGATGGGCGCCTCTGCCCCTCAGGCCTGTGGCTAAGAGCAGGAGGCAGCTTGAAGCCCTTGTTCCTATGAGCTCTGGGCGTGCCCTGGTGCCACTCAGCCCCTGGCTGTACGCGAGGTAGGACCCAGTGCTCTGATCCCCGCAGCCAGGGCTCTCCGCCTTGCAGGGGCAGGTGCTGTCGGCCTGGGGACTGGCCGGAGTGATGGCCCATGTCTGCACACCACGGAGGGCCAGGCGGTGCCCAGGTGAGCTCTGAGCACCTTGTGGGTGCGTCAGGGCAGCCTGATGCGATGGGTCCACCGCAGGCAAAGCAGGGTTGTGACAGCCACCCTGTACCTACTGGGGCCCAGCTCCAGTCCTCCCCCTGCCTCTGTCCCAGCAGGCCTGACCCTGGCGCTTTCCACCCACTGACCCACAGCAGGGGCTCTTGGTGGGTGGCTGGCACTGGGAAGGGTGAAACAAGTGCCCCTGAAGCCTGTGTTGTGGGGTCTGGGCTGCAGTCAGCTCCCCCCGGCTGGCAAAGTGTCTTTGGGGCAGGAACTGGAGTCCCCCATCCATCGCTGCAGCGGCCTGGGGCAGGGGTATTGGTGTTAACAAAGGGGATCCCCCATATGGGGAAGGGCAAGTGACTCTGCCCCCTGGGAGGCTGGGGCTCTCAGCTCAGTGTGGTCTGGGTTCCCAGTGCACCCTGAGGCTGGGCTTGTCCTGCATCCCCTTCTCGTCCAGCAAGTCTGTCTGCAAACTGCCCAGGCTCAGGCCTGCCACAGCTGAGCGCCCAGTGCCCATGCAAGCCAGCGGAGCTAGAAGTGCCCAGTGCTTCCAGGGTTGGTCAGGAAGCCGTGGGCAGGGGTGGGCGTTTCTGAGCTGGGTGCCCAGCGGCCCAGCTGCACATGCCTGGAGTGCAGTGGGGCACATGCATTGTGGAGCATCCATTGTGCCCACAGCTAAACAAACGGCGCTCGAACCCTCCAGCTAACATGGGAGCCTTGCTTCGGTGCCGCTCCCTTAGCGACGAGCCCCCAGTCCAGCCTCACGGTGGGTGGGAGGTCTCCGGGCAAGGCGTGCACTGGTGTCTGCTCCTCTCTCTCAGAGATCCACTGGGAAGGGTTCCAAGGTGCCAAAGTGATCTCCGTGCCGGGGAGCGTCTCGTACGCCAGAAACCACGGCGTCTACCTCGCCAACCAGCAGGTACACCGAGCCCAACACTTAAAGGGGCGCCGAGCCCCAGACAATGCGCTGGCCGAGCTCCCATCCACCTCTCTTAAAGGGGCGCTGAGCCCAGGCTGTGCTGACGCCTCTGTTAAAGGGGCGCTGAGCTTGGGGCAGCGAACTAGCCAAATTCTGTTTGTCAATGTTCACCTGGAGATCTCTAGCTCTGTGATTCCTCCTGTGCAGCGCCAGGAGCGTCCGGGTCGAGGGGCCCAGGACAGAGGGCCAGCCTGCCCGTTCCCAGGCCACAAGCAGTGGGGAGAGAGCTGTGATCTGCCTTGCCCTTTGCGAGACTAGGCTGTCGGACAGCACGTGCCGAGGGGTGGCACAGCGTGGGGGGCAGTGCCCACTGAAACATTCTGCCCTGAGCTGCAGGGGGGCCCTCGAGAAGCCCCTCAGTCTCCGTGGCAGCTGGCTCCCTGGCTCTGCACTGCGGTGGTGTCAGGGCCCTGCGTCTAATGCCTTCCCCTGGGGCTGTCCTCCAGCATCCCCCTCTGGGCCCTGGGCCTCTCCCCTGGGGCTGTCCTCCAGCGTCCCGCCTCTGGGCCCTGGGCCTCTCCCCTGGGGCTGTCCTCCAGCGTCCCCCCTCTGGGCCCTGGGCCTCTCCCCTGGGGCTGTCCTCCAGCGTCCCCCCTCTGGGCCCTGGGCCTCTCCCCTGGGGCTGTCCTCCAGCATCCCCCTCTGGGCCCTGGGCCTCTCCCCTGGGGCTGTCCTCCAGCATCCCCCACTGGGCCCTGGGCCTCTCCCCTGGGGCTGTCCTCCAGCATCCCCCACTGGGCCCTGGGGCTGTCCTCCAGCACCCCGTCTCTGGGACCTGTGTCCCTTGGGCAGGGGGGCCACACTCAGGATCTGAGGCAGGAGGGGGGCTGGCCTGCCCCAGGGCTTTCCCGTGGGGTTATCACTAATGTGGGTACCCTGAGCCTTTCTGAATGGGGCTCTACAGCTGCCGGGAGAGGTGCAGGCACTGGTGAGCCCATGGCTGGGTCCCTGGCTCTGCCCTTCAGCCAGGCCCAGATTGCACCCGCTGCTGCTCACTAGCGGCCTGTGAGCTGAGCCAGCCACTGCCTGGCCCCCTCCAGCTCTGCCAATGCAGACTTCCCATGCAGCCCTTGGGGAACAGCCTCCCAAGCAGGCTTCTCTGCGGCTCCCCGAGGGCGCCCGGCCCAGCATCGCACTCGGGCGCAGGCCTCTGGACCGCGCTCAGCAGTGAGTTCAGGATGTGCCTAGAAGCCTGGGAGGGCCGTGCCGGAGGGGTGTGCCACTGAGCCGGGGGGAAGGCTCCGTTCTCCATTGCCGATTCCCCTGGCTCCTGCACATGGGATCTGCTGCGAGGTTCGAGCAGGAGCCCTGGAGTGCTGGGGAGCAGCAGTCGTGGGCACAGAGCCGGGGGCAGAGCGAATGGGCTCCCAGGCACCATGGGTGCTGCGGGGAGAGGCAGGGCCAGCCAGATCTCCACTTTGCTGCCTCAGCACCACATCCGAGGTGGCACCTTATCCCCAAGCTGGCATGTGTGAGGAGTTACCAGGATGCAGGATGGCAGCAGCACTCCAAGAAGGGAAGGACACAGAGCTCTAAGTGAACCAGCTACCCCACAGGGAACTGAGGCAGCTGGGTCCTGCCCACGGGGTGCTTTGGGGACTGGCATGCTAGGCCCGCCCATCCCCTTAACAGCCCTGCTGTGTGTGGGGCCCATCTCTGACACACGGTACCCTGCCCCGGAGCTCGGGCTGCTCCCAGTATCGGGAGAGGCTGGGAGGCAGATGGCCAGGCCTCTAGACTGGTGGCCCCCAAGGTGCAGGATCCATTAACCAGCCCTGGCCATTCCCTGGCTGCTTTGCTGAATTGTACAAGGCACCTGGGAACTGCTGCCCGGAGTTAACGGGGCCTTTCCTCTTGCAGGGGTTCGTGCGTGACATCATCTACCAAGGCCCGGAGGCCCGGATCCAGGAGTGCGCTGGGCCGGACGGGAAAGTGCCGCTGGTACGTCCCCTGGTTGGTTAATGAGGAGCTCGTGCCAGGGCTGCAGACTGGGAGGAAGGGCTGTGTAACTCGGCCAGGTGAAGGGGTGTAGCTGGGGTGGGGGTGCTGCATGAAGCAGGAAGTCTCTGGGTTAACGAGCATCGGCAGATCCTGGCTGCCGTAGATGCTGGCTAGGGGTAATGATTGCACTCGTCCCTAGAGACCTCAACCAAGAACAAGTCCTCGTACAAACACACAGCAAGAGACGGTCCCTGCCCCGAAGCCCTTCCCACCTAACTCGACAAGGCGGACGTGGGGCGAACAGGCCCAGAGAGGGGTGGGGACTTGCCCAGGAGGTCAGTGGCAGAGCGAGGACTAGGACCCAGAGCAGGGCTTGATTCAGTATGTTCCACTGCCAGCCTCCTCAGACAGTGGCTGGTGAGGAGGAAGGAGAACAGCATCTGGCTCCTTTCACCCGTAGCCCTCACAGCACAGAGCAATACCATTGTCCTCCTTTTACAGATGGGGAAACTGAGGCATGAGGCCGAGTGAAGTGATTTGCCCCACAGTCAGTAGCAGCTCTGTGACTAGAACCCAGGTCCTTCCAGTCCAGTGCTCTACTCACTAAGCCTGACTGTCGTCCCAGCTAGGGTACCTGCTATAGCAGGCGAGCTAATCCTGCTCCTGCTGGGGACAGGACAGAGAGCCGATGTTACAGGCTAGGGTACCACGGGGTGCCTGCTGCCTGACCTGACCGAGCCATGCCACCCCAGGGTAGGGGGACCAGACAGCAAGAGTGAGAAAGTGGGAGAGGGGTGTGGGGGGGTAATAGGCGCCTATATAAGACAAAGCCCTGAATATCGGGACTGTCCCTATAAAATCAGGACATCTGGTCACTCCCGCAGGGAGACACAGCACCAGCCCTTTTAGAGACAGTCCGCAGCCCAGACAGGGGAGCGGCTGCTCCTGGCCTGGGGCAGGATCTACCTCACAGCCTCCTCCCAAGCTGAAGACACCACGGGCTTGTGCTGTCCCATGAGCCAAAGGGGAGTCGCCATCAGCAGGGTCGGATTAAGGCAGGGACTTTAGGGGCTGCATCGGCTCAAGGGTGGCCCCGCAAAACCAAATCACAGGCAGTGCTCTCTGGGGTGCGCAGGCTGCCTGCCCTGGCCCCACACCACTCCCAGAAGCAGCTGGCTGCTCACATCTCTGTGACCACTGGCGAGGGGAGGCAGCTCCATGCACTGTCCCCGCTCCCACCACTGTCCCCGCAGCTCCCATTGGCCGGGAACCAGGGGTGGCGCTTGCGGGCGCAGGCAGCGCACAGAGACACGCTGTCCCCCTCCCTGCAGGGGCGTACAGAGACGTGCCAGCAGCCAGCCACTTCTGGGAGCAGCATGGCGCCAGGGCAGGCAGGCAGCCTGCCTGAGCCCTGTTGCGCCACCGGCTGGGAGCCACCTGTGGTAAGCACCTCCCGGCCAAAGCCTGCACCCCACACCCCCTCCTGCACCCCACGCCCCGAACTGCACCCAAACTCCCTCCCAGACCACTCTCACTCTCCTGTACCCCAACACTCTGCACCAGCCCGGAGCTCCTCCTGCACTCAAGCTCCCTCCCAGACCATGCACCCCCTCCTGCACCACAGTCCCCTGCCCCAGATCAGAATCCCCCTCCTGCACCAAATTCCCTCCCAGGAAAAAGACTTGTATACAGAGGCCTCACAAAATTTAATAGCCCTGGGCTCACAGGAGAGTTAGTCCGGCCCTGGCCACCAGCCACCACCAGCAGAAGGGGTTAGCATCGGTAACTCTAGGGGGTGACATAATCACACACCAGCGCGCAGGCCTGAGTCTGCCCACTAGAGGCAGCAGTGAGCAGCAGGAATGCTCTACATGGCCCCCAGGCGTAAATTGCAGTGACACCCCACCCAGCCGGCTCTGTGGTTTCAGGTGTGCGGGGTCGTCTTCTTCTCCTCGGAGACCGCAGAGCAGCTCCTGGCCACGCACGTCATCCCTCCTCTGGATGCCTGCACCTACCTGGGCCTGGATTCGGGGGCCCAGACCATCCAGGTGATGCTCTCAGCCGTTCGCCAGTGGCGGTGCTGAAGGGTGCCAGCCACAAGGAGAGCCGCCCTCACCTCTCCATAGCTGTCTAAAGCACTGCCAGGCCAATCAGCCCTTCCTTCCCCCCTCCCCCCAGCAGATGGGTCTGATGGGGGCAGGGGGAAACCCTGGAACCAAGGGTTAAATCAGCCCATGCTGGCGTCAGGTGACCAGCAGGGGGCACTCTGTGCACGTGCAGGATCATGGCTGATCGTACCTCCCCAACTCCCCGTGGTGGAAACTTCTCTGCACCCCACTCCCCAGCTGAGCAGCAGGGTGTCCCCTGGACAGGGCTCTGTTGTCTGCCGTGCAGGGAGCCGAGTCTCTGGGAGTGCTGCGGGGGCAACACACAGCTCTGGGGCCCATTTTATTACCCCACATCCTGTCCTCCAGACCCCATGCAGCAGCACGAGCTCCCCCTGCCACCTCCTCCCCATGGGGCTGCCCCTGGGACAGCCCCCTACCCTGCCCTCCATCCCTGGGGCTGAGGACGGAAGTCATCCTACTTGCCCTTTGCCCAGGGAGGGGCAGGGCAGAGAGATGCCAACTGTCTGTGGCAGCCATCTTGCTCCAGTCACACAGCTCCCGAACCAGCCAGTGCTGGCTTCTCTTGCCATTCCAAGGGCCAGGTGCTGCTCCGTCCCAAACCCTGCTCATTCGCACAGCCTCAGGGTCTGTCACCCCTTTTCTTTTGTCCTCCCTTGGAATCCCCAACTCCAGGAGCCCTGCCCCTCCCTGGCACACACACACACACACACCCCCGGCAGTGCTGTCACCGCTGTATCCAGTGTGAAGCCCACCCAGTGTAGACACACTACAGTCACAGTCTCCAGCCTGTGGGTCAGAGCTGGAGGGCACTGCTCGGCAGGGCTGGGGGGGTTGCACAGACTGAGCATTTCCGGTTCTCTGCCTCCCTCCAGCTGTCCCTGTTCTTCGATATCGTGCTGTGCATGGCCGACGGGGTGACTGAGGAGGACTTTGTGACTGGCAGGATCCGGGAGGTGGGCAGCGGCCATGCCAAGGGGACGGCGGCCCTGAGGAGCGCCCGCTCCGTGCTGTGGAAGGCCCTCCATGCCATCCCTCTCAGCATGGGTGAGTGCGACCGCCTCTGAGCGCTGCCCCAGCCCCTCATGCCTGCCCACTCTGGCTAGAGTTCTCTGGGGCCTTGGTAGCCACCGCGTGTCCCAGCAGATGTTCCTTGGCTGGTATCTTGCCGAGGAATTGGGGATAGTCTCTAAAGACACCAGCGGCCTGTTTCCTCCCCCGCCGTTCCTCCGAGGACTGTTACAACTCAGAAGCCAGGCAGGTTTAGTTCTGGTCGGTGTGTGGAGGGGAGGCCTCAAAGGAGCCACCACAGTGGAGCTGGCAACTGTGCTCATTAGAAACAGGACATGGCTGGTCCCAAAGACTCTACGGTTGCTGGGGAGACGCGGGCTGTCAAGGGGCGCTTTGTTAGTGTATTGAGGATTTTGGCATGTTTCCGTCAGTCCCACATGGGGCTAGGGGGCGCTGTGCCCCGAGTGCATGCCCCGGCAGTGTGTCGCTGGCGTCGCCGGCCGCCCTCTGTAAGGAAAAATAGGGCCCCGGTCTGCCAGGAGTTATTAAAAGAGCCTCAGAAGGGTAAGCAAGAACTGGCTGCTTGGCTTGTATCACTTCAGTGCCTTGTCATCTAACCCACTGGGGGCGCGAGGGGCTGCTCATGTCCCTGCCGTGCCCTGGCTGGCTGCCGCACGGAGGTGTTTGGACTGCACTCGATGTCTCCCCCCGACCTCCTCTCTCAGCTCGTGCGTGACACCGAGTTTGCTCCTTGGGATCTCGTTGGTGGGCGTCAGCTGCCAATCACAGCCAGGTGCCAGGGCCGACCCCTTCGGTCTCCCGCTGGGCGAGGCCCTCCCTGCACTCTGGCCTGGGTTCAGTCCAGCATCCACCCTGCTGGGTGGTGCCCGGCTCATGGCGCCCAGAGGGGAGGGGATGGCCCTCTGCCAGAGACAGAGTGCTCCTACCCCTCCACTCCCCTGCCCTCCCCACCTTGATGGACCCCTGGCGCCAGCCAGGCCCCCATCCCTTGCAGCCTGGCTGCCACCCCAGAGATCTGCTGGCAGTGCATTAACGGTGTTGCTTCTCTCCTGTTTCCTGGCAGTGTGTATACCTGACGGTTGCTATGACTACATGACTATGGCCGCTAGCGACCACATCCACAACCTGACGCTTCGCACCAGCTCCGCCAACGCCCTCCATTTCCGCAAAGTGGCGCATTCCCACATAGCTGTAGGTACCTCCTGTCCCAGCCCCCAACGTGCCCCTCCCCCTGGCATCTTCTTTCCTGCCCCCACTGCCCTGGGGCAGCAGTGGCATCTGGGCCTGCTCTGAGACAGCATAGTGGGAAAGACACCAGCACCGTGTACACTACTACCCCATCCCTGTGGGAGAGGCAGTGTGGCCTGCGGGTTGGGAGACCTGGGCTGTGTTCCCAGCCTGGTCTTGGACCTGCTGGGTAGCCTTGGGCAAGGCATTGCTCTTCGCTGGGCCTCAGTTCCCCTCCCCCCCCCCCCCCCCCCGTCTGTGTGGGCTGCTGTCAGCTGTTTGGCGCAGGGCTGGGAGCCTAGGACAACGGGGCCTCTGGTGCTCCCCTAACCCTCCATCAGTGCCACCTCCATGCGGGACCTTCAGAGAGTGCTCAGTACTCCTCCCCAGCTCCCTTTCTGCCCTTCCCCCTCTGCCCCGCCGGGCTCCTCTCCCCCACTGCTGAGCGCCGGTTCCTTCTGTTCCCGCAGCAGCCCCAGCTCCTGGAGGACGGCTGCTCCGTCACCAACAGCCTGCTGGAAGGAGCCGTGCGGGTGGAGCCCGGAAGCGTTCTCCAGCACTGCCACCTGCAGGTACAGCTCCCTCCCCATCCCGCTCACTCGGCTGGGTCCCTGGGGGTCACGCGCTTCCCAGGCACAGGGCTGGATCGCCCTATGGCTTTGGACTCTCGCTCTAACCCAGCCTGGGGCCTGGCTGCTGGGGCCCCCTCTCTCTGCATGTTCAGGCCCAGGTGGATCCTGAGTCTCTTCCCCCAGGTGCTTCAGCACACCTGTCCCAGCTCCTCTCCCGATTCCTGACCTTGTGTCCAGGAGCTCTAGGGAGTGAATGCAGGACTCCCACAATATCCCCCATTGCTAGATTTTACCAGTGACCATCTCTGCCCCCCGCCCTTCGGCCGTGCCACTATTCAAAGCACGGCTGTATATGGTACGTGGAATTGAAAGTCTTTCTGAGCCTTCAGCTCCCTCTGGGGGTCCCCGGTGCTGAAGGGTGACCACAGACCACCATGACGGGCTGGTTGTGACTAGATTAGAGGGGGGGCTTCCCAGAGCTCTGATGGGGGTGGGGATCTCCGGCACCGCCCCGCGTTTCTGGAGCGGCCCGTTTTGTCGCCCTTCCAGGGACCCTTGCAGATAGGCTCCGGCTGCCTCCTCACGGGGCTGGACGTCTCCTCCTCGCCTGCCCTGCAGCGCTGCCGGCTGCACGACGTGGTCCTGCAGGGGCACGCCATCCGGCTGCGGGACATGCTGCGCCAGGTGTTCACCCTGACTGGGCGCCACGACGACTGGCAGGTGCTGTCTGAGATCGGGCCGGGGGGAGAACCTGGGGATAGAGCTCCGAGGGTCATGTGACCTCTTAGGTGACCAGTCACACCTACGGGCTGCCCGCCGTCTGTGTTTCACCCGCTGCGGGGCCCTGATGGGGGTGCCTGGGGGGAGGAACGTTCCCCTATGGGGGTGCAGAGGGGACCATCTGCCAAGGAAACTGGGCACAGGGGGCCACCCGTGGGGACTGAGTGCTCTGGGGGAGGAGCGAAGGCCAGGGACTCTGCCCTGCCTCCCTGAGAGCCAGGGTGGGGTTAACATCGGGCCTGCCACCAGGAGAGGGCAGAGATCACCCCACAGCGGTGGTGCGAGTCCTGCCCCTTCTAGCCCCACTTCTCACTGTCTCCTCTCTCCCCCCTCACAGAGCCCTGCCGGGGAGGCCGGCACCTACCTGAACGTGCCCTGGGCTGAGTTCTTCCACAGGACGGGGATACGGTATGTGCCAAACAAGCTGGGCAGAGAAGGGTCCCGGATAGGGCACAGAGTGAGCCAAGAGCAACTGCTTTCCTCCCCTGCATTGCGCCTGGACTCTGCTCGGCTGAGACCTGGGAAACTCGCTCTGTAATGCTGCCTGGAAATGCCTCGGTGCAAATGGAAAGGGGCAGAGAGGAGCTGCCTGATGCACTGGCCTCCAGAGCGCTGAGCCAGCTCCTGGGGCCCAGTGGGGTAGAGCGAGGCCTACATGAAGCCAGCACCCTAAAGCAACCTGTGCTGCAAGAGGCTGGGACGAGATCACTGGGAGCTTCCCCGCATAACCAGCACGTGTATCTACAGCGCCTCCTGCTGGGAGAGGCTAGCAGGGCTGCAGCTGTGAGCCCCTCACTGTCCTTATAGGGGTGCACATGGCGCCTCCTGCTGGGAGAGGCTAGCAGGGCTGCAGCTGTGAGCCCCTCACAGCTGGTCTCCTTAGCGCATTTCCCTCCAGCTGGCCGAGGAAGAGACTACAGTGGTTCTGCTAACTCCTGCTTTCAGTCTGGGTGGAGGAGGCTCCATCCCAGCTGTGCAGAATGGGGGCAGGGCGGTGCAGCGGCTATCAGCCTGGGCACGGGGCTGTCCAGCTGGTGAGGAGGCAGCAGAGAGCTGGCAGGAGCTTCAGCTCCATGCTCCCTTCTCCCCGTGCCTTAGGGAGGTGCAGGCCTCTCAGGATCTGCTTTCCCTGGGGCAGAAATGAGGCTCTCTTTGTAGGTGGGGAGGCCAGAGGAGCAGGTGCTCACTGCCTAGGCCTCCTGCCCCCATTGCACATGGCCGCGTGGTGCCCGATCTCTGAGGCTGCTTCTCATTCCGGCAGGGAGGGGGATATCTGGGGCTCCGAGGTCCCCCAGAGGAGCCGCTGCCTGCTGAACGCCCGCCTCTTCCCCGTTCTGCACGCTGCCGAGCCCCTGGGGGTCCAGGACGTGCTGTGGTTCCTGGGCTCCCAGGAGGGCGAGGGGCTGGGGCGGTGGCGAGCCTCGTGGCGCATGTCCTGGGAGCAGCTGCTGATGTGCCTAGACCAGGAGGCGGAGCTGGCGTCCCGCCGGGCGCTCTTCTTCCGCCAGGCCCAGGGCAAGCTACGCAGGGTGCTGCTGGAGCACAGGGACTGCAGCCTCCTGCCACTGATCCGCACCGCCGTCAGCGAGGGCTACCAGGAGGCCGTGCTGAGCACTCTGGACCAGGGTGAGAGCTGGGCGGGGCAGCTGCCTGTGACCTTCAGGTCAGCCACACGTGCTGCTCGGGGGCGTCCGGATGCAGACTCCAGCCCTGCAGTGATTTAGCCCCCGTGCAGGCCCACGAGTGCTGGGGGGGCCCTTGAACACGGCCAGTCCCTCTCCCTTGCTAAGCAGGCTGTCCAGTCCGTACAGCGGCCAGGGGACTATCACTGGGATGTCAGCCCAGAGGCCCACCGGATTCCATCTTTGCAGATCACATTGTGCATCTCTGAGTCCCTCCTACTGTCTTTGCAGTTGGCTACAGGGCGTTCTTCGGCCCCTGTGTAATGCTGGGTCCCAAACAGCTGTACGGACTATGTCACAGTCCTCGCCCCGCCATGCACTCACCTCTGGAGAGGAACGTGGCCACTTTGAACATCCCTCAGGCACGTGGCTTACGGAGGCTGCCGGAGGGCAGTTTCCTCCCGTTCTCGCTAGCGAAGCCGTGTGGAAGCCAAAGCCTGAGCGCACTTTCCGTTGTGGCAGACAGCAGGTTTCCAGCTACCCTGAGCGGGTGGAGCATGCTGGGTAACAACATGCAAATAAGTAGCGCCAAGCAACTCTCTTCTGCTCCTGGAATTGCCAGGCCTTGCGGGCTTTGAAAAGTGGAGCTGGGCTTGCCCCGGCTAGGTGGGCTACCAGAGCCTAGGTTCATTCTCGGTGTGCTGCAGGAAGGTGCCGGCTTGAGCGCCTCTATCTCCAGAACAGGCACTGCACTGGCATTGGCGGTGCCAGCTTCTGTCGGCTGCCCCAGCTCAGTGCCCCACCCCCGGTTAGCACGAGGGAGGAGTTCACTCCAGGCCTCATTCAGCCCTTGGATCCACCGAAGATAGTCAACGAGAGAGTTGATGATGATGATGGTGGGTCATGGGCTGTGGGCACTGGGCTGAGACCCAGCAAACTCATTCCACTCAGGGACCACGGGGGCATGCTCTGGTTCAGGACAACTGTAGATAAGTGGCTGGAGGGGCTTAGGGGGTAGAGGAAGAAGGTAACTGTCGTGCTAGATGAGGAGGGATGAAATCCTGCCGTGGACAGTGGCTCTCTAAGGCTCCAGCCTGCTGGGCCATGACTGGCTGCCGCTCTGATGGCTTCCCTTTGCTTCCCAGTGGCATCTGTTGCCGCTGACCCTGGGGTGGCAGCCCGGGCTCTCGCCTGCATCGCCGATGTGCTGGGCTGCATGGCCAAAGGGGATGGGGGCTTACGGAGCGGGCCGGCCGCCAACCGGGAGTGGGCCCCGGCCTTCCAGCAGCTGGAGAGAGGCGACATTGCTGAGGGAGTGAAGGCGCTCGCCACAGAGAGGAGGAAATGGCTGGGCAGGTATGGCTGGACGCACTGGGCTGCTGGGCCCTTGGTGCCCGGGGGCCAGCGGGGGTGGCAGAGATGTTGTGTTGGGGGCCGGGGCGCTGGGCTTGCCTCCCTCAATGGACCGGGGTTCCCCACAGGGTCTGCAGGGATATCATTTCCATTTTGCCGCATTTCCAGCCGTCTCATGGCCTTTCTGCAGCGAGCAGCGGGGTTTGCTGTGAGGTCCCAGGGCTGTCAGCCATCCACTGACAGACTGGCCTGATTTTCCCCCCCCCCCCCCGCCCCGTAGGTGGTGGACTGATTGCCCCTCCCCACCAGCAGCTTGGGTCCCAGGTAGGGTGACCAGACGGCAAATGTGAAAAATCGGGACGGGGTGGGGGTAATAGGAGCCTATATAAGAAGAAGACCCCAAATCGGGACTGTCCCTATAAAATCGGGACATCTGGTCACCCTAGTCCCAGGTCCTGCTGGAAACCCATCAACTCTCCAGCAGATGCTAAGGACGCTGCTGGGCCCGAGCCCCGTGTCTCTGCAGGGGGCTTTGCGCTGGGCTGGCTGATGTTCCAGGCATCTCCGTCTCTGCAGCCCTGGACTGTGGCTGGGAGATTGGCTAAGGACCCGGCCACACACCAGGTGGTCAGTAACCATGACAACCTGTGCCAAAGGCCGACACGGGCACCACTGCCGTCCTGTGGCCAGTCGAGCGTGTTTCTGCTCAGTGTTGCCAGAGCCGCTAACTGGCCGTGCCACTGGCATCCCAGGAGAAAGACGGCTCTGATGGTGCCCTCTGCCAGCTGGTGAGCGGTGCCTGTTTCCCCCTGCCGTTTCAGGCCGGCGCTGCTGGTGAGGGCCGCCCGGCACTACGAGGGGGCCGAGCAGATCCTGATCCGCCAGGCTGTGATGTCGGCGTGCCGGTTCATCAATGTCGGGCAGGAGGAGCCCCCTCCCGTCGGTCACTGGGTGCTGGTGGAGTGCCCTGCCCGGATAGACGTCTCTGGTGAGCACCTCTGGGTGGGAGCTGCTTCCACAGGCCCCAGTTCAAAGGGCTTTCTCTTCTAGCCTGGCCATCATTGGGGCTGGCCCTAGGCTCTGTCCCAGTGCTGGGGTGGATGAGGCAGTGCAGGGCCGGGGCCACGGGGAGCCCTGGTGCAAAGGGAGCAGCGCCCAGGGGGTGGACAGCACTGGCTGTAAAGGGGCACAGTTTGGCAGCATGGAGAGGACAGGAGATGAGGGCTGGTTTGTGGGTGGCCGTCCTGCATGAGGCTCCGTTGAGTGCACACCCCTCTGCCTTGCAGGTGGCTGGAGTGACACTCCTCCAATCACTTACGAGCACGGGGGAGCCGTGGTGGACATTGCCATCCTGGTGGACGGGCACCGACCAATCGGGGCCCGGGCCCGGCGCATCGCCGAGCCGGAGCTCCGGCTGGTCAGTGCTAGCGGCGCGCTGGAGGGCGAGGTGGTGCTGGAGCTGGTGTGCCAGGACCTGGAGGACCTGCAGGATTACTGCCAGCCCCACGCGCCAGGTAAGACCCACCCCGCTGCTCAGGATCAGGGCTCACCAGCTGCTCCGCTGGTCTGGGCCTCCACTCCCCCCTGTGCAATGGGTGACAGCCCTGCCCTGCCCCCCCCCCCCCCGGGGGGGGGGGGGGCGGTGATAAGAGAGGCCCAGGCTGGAGGCCTGCGTAGCGGGGGATGGAGACGCTCGTCCTGTTGCTGCTTGTTCCGGACAGTGAGGCCATTGGCACCTTTCCCTGCCAGCAGCCCCCCCACAATGAGCCAGCAAGTCCCCCTGCCCCCTCCTCCAGGACCTGCTGTTCCGTGCTGCAGGGAGAGCAGGCCTCCGAGCCTGGACAGCTGGGGCTGCGGCTCTGCCCTCGCCCTGCTGGCCTGGGTAGGGTCGCTATGAGCACCCGCCTGTCAGGAGCTTGGGTTAATGGGTGATCCAACAGCCGTGACCTGGCCGGGGCACCATGTTAGTCTGCTGGCAGTGAAGGGGTTAAACCAGCAGGGGCTGGTGGCCAGGGCATGGCTGTGCTGACCAGCCTTTCAGGGCTTCCCCTCTCCTTTCCAGGTGCCTTGCTGAAAGCGGCTTTCATCTGCACCCAGATTGTCACCCTCGCTTCCCAGAAACCCTTGCAGGCCCAGCTGCTGGAGTGCTCTGGCGGAGGGTTTGAAGTGCACAGCTGGTCCAGCTTGCCCCACGGATCCGGTCTGGGTATGTTCGTGGCCCCCGTTTGCACAGGGCACAGTCTGGGCAGCGAGCGTAGGTATCCCTAGACCAGGAGAGCTCTGGGCCTCGGCCTCAGGTCCGTAGGAGGCTACAGGAAAGTCGTTCTCAGCCATAAGCAGCCAGGCCCACCCTGGTCACGTTCTCGGGGCTGGCGGGTCTCTCCTAACAGAGTGAGGGACATTGAACAGCAGTGGGGCTGGGGCTGGGGCGCCCCCAGCCGGGCACTCAGGCCCTCAGGAGAAACTCGCTCTCCCACAGCACTGCAAGGTCTGCACTGAGAACAGGCTGGCTCCCGGCCTCCTGCTTGGGCAGAGCACACTGGACGCCCTGCAGGAGGGGCCAGGGGCTCGGCCGCTGGGGAGGGATCCAAGCTTCTTTCTGTGGCTTCCTTGCTGGGCTCTGCGGGCCAGTCCCCTCGGGCCGGGCAATGCAGAGCATGGGGATTGCAGGGGCACCCAGCACAGAGAGCTGCTTATGTCCTCTTGCATCTCTACAGCTGCTCTGGGAGGTGGGGACGTAACCTAGCTATGGCCCCCACGGCCTTGCCCTGCCCTGCGGGGTGCTGGGTTGTTTCATGGGCCATGGCTGAGATGTTGTCCCCATGCACCCTCTGCCTC
Organism: Trachemys scripta elegans; assembly: GCF_013100865.1. Taxonomy (NCBI): domain Eukaryota; kingdom Metazoa; phylum Chordata; order Testudines; family Emydidae; genus Trachemys; species Trachemys scripta. The sequence goes on along the minus strand of NC_048310.1, from coordinate 41,321,210 downwards.
ACCTCCCTGACCCATCTTTGGCTCCTCCAGGCACCAGCAGCATCCTGGCTGGGGCGGTGATGGCAGCGCTGTACCGAGCGGCTGGGAAATCCGCCAACGCAGAGTCCCTCATCCATGCCGTGCTGCACCTGGAGCAGGTGCTCACCACAGGTAACGGCACAGAGACCAGTGGCGGGGGGCCTGCCATGGCCTGGCCCGGCCGCCTGAATGGACCCCCTGACCAGGTGTGCGGCATGAGTCTGTGGCAGCTGGGGTACGCCATCCCAGGCTGCCTATGCGCTGCCCAGCCCTGGCCTGTCAGACCCACTGCCTCTCTGCCATTCCTGCTGCCCTGCCTAGGGGCCCAGCCTCGCCACACAGCTGGAGGTTTGAACTGTCCCGACGGCCCCATGGCCCCGGCTGCTCGGGCCCATTATTCTGCCCTGCTGGTTCAGGCTGTCTCTGCAACAGGCGGTGTTAACCCTCGTGGTGCACGCTGCCTGTCCCCCTGCTAGCCCCCACAGGGGCTGTTTGATCAGTTCCCTGTCCCCAACCAAGCAGCCCGCCTTCCTCTCCCCCACAGCCGGCCCCTCAGCACCACGCTGCCAGGGCCTGCCCCAATATCCTGCCTGTTGGACTCCTGGGGGACTTCTGCACCTGCACATTCAAAATTCTGCACCCAATATTTTAAAATTCTGAAAATGTTATTTGTCAAAATAACACAATATAATCATGCCAGTTTCAATTTATTTCAAAATACCTGTCAGCAAGTCTGTCGGTAACAATCCAGACAACAAAAAAGATTCAGGAAATGTTTTTTGACAAATAGATTCCTCACTAGGCTTATTAATTCAGAACTTCGAGTAATAATTCATTTAAACTGTAATTCAGAAACGTATTTCCCGCTCTGTTCAAAAGCAGCGCAAGGGCTCGTGGGCGTCAGGGGTAGCAGAGGAGCTGAGGGAGAGGGAAGGAGCCTGGGAGTGAACCTGGAGGGTTGCTGGGTGTGGGTGGGAGAAGTATGGAATAGATTTGTGGGGGAGGAATTGTTTGGGAGTTGGAGAGCCTCCCTCATGCAGACCCTGGCTGACCTGTAGCCTCTCCCATTCAGTCAGGCACATCTGCCCCTGTCCCCAAGTGTCCCTGCACCCCACACTCCTCCCTGTCCCCAGGTGGCCCTGCACCCCCTCCCATTCAGCCCCTGGCTCAATGCTGCCACCCCACTAGCTCCCATGCCGCCGCCTCAGTCTGTCCCCCTCATTAGCCCTTCTGAACTCATGTGACACCCCCCCCCCAGCAGCCGCATGTGCCCCGCTCTGTCCAGTCCCCATAGCCCACGTCTCCTCACCTGGCCACGCCTCTGCCCCCTCCCCCTCCATGGCTGGCTGCTCCAACCCATGAGCCTGCTGCCCTCTCTTCAGGCGTCACATCAGCCCCGTGGGGCTGAAGGTGTAATTGCAGCTTCCCTTCACCTCCCCGTCAGAATCAATTATTCTGCGGAGGAAAGAAAAATCTGTGGGGGGCATTAAGTCTGCGCTTGCACAACGGTGCAAAATTCCCCTCAGCTGCAGGGCTGGGACTGAAACCATTAGCGTCCTTGTGGCCTGCTGCTGTGTAACGGGCCCTGTTGCTGGCAGGAGGAGGATGGCAGGACCAGGTTGGCGGGCTTGTGCCAGGCATCAAGATCGGGAGGTCGAAGGCCCTGCTGCCCCTGAAGGTGGAGGTGGAGCAGATCCCCGTGCCGGAGGGCTTTCCCCAGACCCTGAACCAGCACCTGCTCCTGATTTACACAGGGAAGACTCGGCTGGCCCGCAACCTGCTCCAGGTAAAGCATGTGCCCCTCCATGCCTCAGGGGGCACTCCCCACCCAGCCCCCAGCAAGGCCACAGCAGGCGTGGGCAGATCTAGCAGCCCTCTCCAACACCAGTTCAGCCATAGCTCTCCCAGTGCTCTACAGAGCAGGGTCACTCCTCTCTCTGGTCCACAGCTGAGGGCCAGAGCTGGGAAATGACCTGCTCCTGTCCCATGCAGCTGAGCTGAGCCTAGTACCCTGCTCCCAGCCCCCTGCTTAGTTCATTGGCCCCAGCTTTATTAGAGACGTTACTCTAGGACCCAGGTGCCCAGCCATGGACCCAGCCCCTGCTGCGCTAGGTGCTGTACAGACACAGGACAGCCAGACGGCCCCATGCCGCACAGTTGTAGTGGCTCATTGCAGGGGATTGGCTGCGTCCCTCCCTTGGCTCTGTCCCCGCTGCAGTGAAAGTGAACGCTGGCTCCCAGGAGCAGCTGTCCAATGCTCAGTGGGAAGGTGGCTGGTCAGACATGCCCAGTACAAGGGGACAGTGCCCAGGGCTGGGCGGGGATACTGAGTCACTCTGGGATTTTCTTTATTTGTAACTCATAGAAACAACCTGGGCGCCGCATTCCCATGCTCTGGAGACCAGCTCACAGCGCCCGCAGGACGGGGGTTTCCCCTAAACTGCTCCGCATAGAGGCCAGGCTGCAAATCATTCTCACACACCACCTCACGATCCCGCTCAGCAATTGGGCTCCCCATGGGGCCCCCTGCCCCACACTCCCTGCTAGCAGGGCGCAGCTCCAGCAGCCGGGGAGCCGTAGGCAGGGGAACAGCAGAATCTGGGCCCAGTGCCAGCCTGCAGGACTCTGTGCCCAGCCCAGGACAGCCAGGTGCACATCAGCAGGAACAGAGTGCAGGGCTGTCGGACAGCAGCTCCCACCTCTAGCGGCAGAGCCCTGCCCGACGATTGGTTACAGTGCGTGGAACGTAGCTGCTGGAAGCGAGAGTTGGGGGTCACCCAGCAGGGGCCTAAAGTACCCAGCGCCCTGCCTCTCTCGCTCGAGTCACGGCGGGGGGCTCTGAGGCAGAGGGAGTCCATGCAGCGTAGTGGAGACGGGCCTTAACCTGAGCTCCTGCCTGCGCTGGGGGAGGGAGGAGGTATTAAAGCTCTCAGAGGAGCAAGGGGTTGGCCTTGCCTTGCCCTCCGCAGTAGGGGGTGAGGCTCGCTGCCACCCCAGGCCTGGCTGCGTCCCCAGAGAACGTCTGAGCCAGGGGCCCTGCAGAGCCGACTGTGGCACCTCTGCCCATTTCCCTTCAGTTACACGTGCTGCTGCTCCCTGTTCAGTCCTGAGCTGGTTCAGGTGCTGGGGCCGGGTCACAGCTAGATCCAGGGCCAGTAGCCCAGCCTCGGGGGTTAAGTCCCGGCTCCAGTTCCTGCCTCCCAGCACGGAGGAGCCGCCCTCTGGCCATCACACGACCCCTCCCCCCCTTAGGATCCCTGGCCCAGCAAAGCTGCCGGGAGCTGCACTGAACAGGTGTGAAACAGGCACGCTCCTGCTTTCCTTGTGCACCCCAAGTGCCGGGGTTTGTGTCAGCAGCAGGGCAGGGCCCCTCGGGCTGGGAAGGCCAGGTGAAGGTGATGCAGTTCATGGCTGGCCTCCCCTTGCAGGACGTGCTCAGGAACTGGTATGCCAGGCTGCCAGCTATCGTGCAGAACGCCGACGCCCTGGTGAGCAACGCGGAGCAGTGCGCCCGGGCCTTTCGGCAAGGTAAAGCAGCCACACGCTCAGCTCCTGAGTGCGTGGCCCTACGGCCTGGAGAGGGGGTGCCCCTGCTCTTGTGGCTAAGGGCGTACATGCTAGTGCTGCTGGGGCTAGCAGGCAGGAAAGGCACCACGGCTCCTGGGCTGTACAGATCCCTTGGCTGGCCCAGGCCTAGCGGCGATGGGACTTGTCCCCTAGGAGCCCAGCTCCAGCCTAAGCACAGTGGCTGGCCTGCATTGCCTGCTGGGACATTGAAGAGGAAGGCAGCTGCCGTCTGCTCCATTTCATGCCAATTCCATGGACGCCTCCTGCCAAGGCAGCCCTGCTCCGATGCCTTTAGCGCAGTTCCCACTTGTGCTTAGGAAACAGAACAGCTCTGTCAAGGTGGGCTGGAGCCGCAGTGCTGGCTAGGATGTGATCAGGGTGCCACAGGGCCATGCCTTCACAGGGAGCCCCAGAACCCCACAGGTGCACCCAAGAGCTGGCTCCAGGGCTGCTCCTGCTGGGGCACTGTGCTTACGGCCTGGTTAAACTACGGGTTTGGTCAGTCGTTTCCAGCCGCTGCATGTCGATGAGCCCTAACACCGCATCAGCAGAGCAAATGGCTTTCCCAGTCCGTCCCCCCCACCATGTAGCAGATGTACAGGCCAGCGCCCCCCCAAGGCGAGCCCTGCTCTTGCTGGGGTGCAACTGCAGCTGGGTTGAAACGTTGGAAAAAAGAGCAGCTGGCGGCTTGTTACTGGGGCGTCAGAGGCAGGAGCTTGTGTAACCCCCCCAGAGCGCAGGAGCAGCACATAGATCAGTAGGAACCAGCGGGCGAGTGACCGTACCTCTGGGCTCTTTACATCGAGGTGGACGCCTTGCTATAAAGCAAGCTTGAGATCTAGGCTTGATGCAGCATTTCCCTGATGAGCTGCTGGTCTGATCGAATGGCCCCTTCTGCCCTTAATCCACGACTAGCCACCAAGCGCCAGCCCCCCGACGGCTGGTCTGCAGCGCGGCTGGCGCTGATAGAGGCAGAACTCAGCAGCTTTTCCAAGTCGATGGAGCTTCTACAGCTCAGAAGCTGCCTCGTCTCACCGCAGCCTGAGCCAAGGGGCAGGTTGGAGAAAGAGGGAGCTGCACCGTATTTGCAGTGTCCCTTTTCTGACTACATCTGTGCTAAGAACAGGGAAAGAGCCAGACTCCACCCCCCTTTCCCCAGTGGAGCATTACAGATATGCAGACTTGGCTAGCAAGGGGGGCTATGGCGTTCACCACCAAGCGGGTGCAATGCTGGGGTATCAGGCCAGCCAAGCGGATCATTTAGTTCTGATAGCACTGGCAGAGCCGACCCTGCCCACGGCCCCTGCGAGACCAGGGGTGGGGAACCCTGAGAGAACAGCTGTAGCTCTCCTGGGCATAGACCAATTCTTGGCATTCTCTTTGTCTGCTCTAGGTAACCTGCCTCTCCTTGGAGAGTGCCTGACCCGCTACTGGCAGCAGAAGAAGTGCATGGCCCCGGGTTGTGAGCCTCTGGCTGTCAGACGCATGATGGATGCTCTCCAGCCGTATGTCTATGGGCAGAGCTTGGCTGGAGCTGGAGGCGGCGGGTTCCTCTACATCTTAACCAAAGAGCCCAGCCAGAAAGACTTTATACAGCAAATTCTAGCAAACACAGAGGTGAGCCCTGCACGTTCGCTCCCACCCATCTCTGAGTGATCAGGGCAGCGGATGGCTCTGCAGGGCCTTGCGTGTCCCAGGCACTGCGAGAGGGGTGCAGACTACAGCAGCCTGTGCCACGTGGCATGTCGGCCAGGCAGTGGGGAAGGGGTTAGAACTAAGCAAACAGCCCCCCAGTGCTACACCCACAGCTATTACCACGTAGCAGCAAGGCCCCTGCTGACGCGTTACTAACCATAATCTTTCATTATAGGGCCTGGGGAATTTCAGCATCCACACTGTTGAAGTGGACACAGCTGGCTTCTCTCTGCAGCTAGTGGGGAGCGACCCTAAAGCAAGAGGCGACACAGGGAATGAGAGGGCCCAACCAATCATGTGAAGGCCAATGGGCCCTGGTCTTTGTGCACTGCCAGTGAATGTTCAGACAGCCAACCTCCCACGCTGGCGTAATTTGCCACTCACAGGAGCGTCGGGTGAATCTGTCCTGGTTTGGTTTCAATTCAGAGTGACTTCTGGTTTCAGCAGCAGCAGCTGCACAGGTTGCATGATCGTCGCTGTAGAGTACGTGCCTCTACCATTGGGCTGATGGCGCTGGGAAGCCCTCGGCCCTACAGCAGCCTGGGCTAGTGCCTACAACAGAACCAGGCCAGGTTCACAGGCCGGCAGAGGGAAGAAAGGCCCCTCGCTGTTTGACAGCGTCACTGTGCTGGAGAAATAGACTTGGCACAATTTGTACTTTTTATCATTTCGACTATCGACGTTCATTTTTAAAAAGAACAGGAGTACTTGTGGCACCTGTTCTTTTTGCGGATACAGACTAACACGGCTGCTACTATGAAACTGTTCATTTTTAAGCATTTTTTCTGTTCATCAATTAAAATGTTCATAAGTGTGGGAAATTCTGGAGGGGTCAGCCGTGTTATTTAATGAGACACTGAGTCCGAAAGTTAAAGCTGTAACCGTTAAAACAAATTGTGAACATCACGTCAAACTCTGCAAGTAACCTTACATCACACCTCCAAGGCTTCAAGCAGCAGTCTGTCTTACTTTGCCTTTCTGAGGGGTGGGCAAACGTTTTGACCCAAGGGCCACATCTGGGAATAGAAATTGTATGGCGGGCCATGAATGCTCTCAAAATTGGTGTTTAGGTGTGGGAGAGGGTGAGGGCTCTGGTTGGGGGTGCAGGATCTGGGGTGGGGCCAGAAATGAGGAGTTCAGGATACAGGAGGGTGTTCTGGGCTGGGACCAAGGGGTTTGGAGGGTGGGAAGGGGATCAGGGCTAGGGCAGGGGTTTGGGGCACGGGGGTGAGGGGGGAGGGCTCCAGCTGGGGATGAGAGGTTTGGAGTGCTGGAGGGTGCTCCGGACTGGGATCAAGGGATTTGGAGGGTGGGAGTGGGATCAAGGCTGGGGCACGGGGGGAGGCTCAGGGGTGCAGGCTCCGGGCGGTGCTTACATCAAGCAGCTCCCAGAAGCAGCGGCATGTCCCTCTCTGGCTCCCATGCGAAGGCAGGGTCAGGCGGCTCTACACACTGCCCCATCCGCAGGCACCGCCCCTGCAGCTCCCATTGGCCATTGTTCCCGGCCAATGGGAGCTGCAAGGGTGGCACTTGAGGTGGGGGCAGCATGCAGAGCAAAGCCTCCTGGCTGCCCCTACGCATAGAAGCTGGAGAGGGGCCATGCCGCTGCTTCTGGGATCTGCGTGGAGTGGCCCCTGACCCTGCTCCCTGGCTGGAGTGCCGGGGCAGGGCAAGTCCCAGATCTCTCTCCCCAGCGGGAGCTTGAGGGCCAGATTAAAACAGCTGGTGGGCTGGATCTGGCCCACAGGCCGTAGTCTGCCCACCCTTGGCCTATCCGTACATTTCAATCATGGACTGAAATTGTTTTTCATCTATTTGTGTGTACAATGAAATCAATGTTTCAACATTTGCCAATAAAAAACTAATCCTCCGAAGCCTCTGTACAGCGGAGATGACCACCGCAGTTGCTTGGGTCATGCGCCTGTATTTTTATATGGACTTTCTGCAGATGGATCAGTAACTGGGGCCATGGGAATGGTGACTAAGGCTTGGTTTGCAGGTAGCTCCTGCACTGAGCCTTCTCCTGAGAACAGGGTAGCGTAGCCGCTTTTCCTATTGCCAGTAGGATCAGACCACAAAGCCCGTTGGATGACTCATGCCCGGTCGAGCAGGACGGTGAATGGTCCCGCATGCTTTGAGACGTGTTCATAGCCATGCAGGAGCCAAGCCCAGCCTCCACCTTCTAGCTGAACATTCCCTGGGGCAGCCCAAATCACGTGGGATCCTCTGCGACCTGCCAGTGCTGCCTGGGAGGGCGGGCCTGGCTTCCAGCAGCAGCCAAGTCCCTGAACACTACAGAAAGCTTTGAGTGTGTGGTGAGTCATTGCTCCCCCCGCCCTTCTCTGACTACCAAGAGCTGAGAGTTTCCTCTGTGGGAATCCACTGTCCGTCCCCCCCGTCCCCCCCCCGCCAGTGTGCTGTCACTCTTCCCTCCCAGCAGAGCCCTGGGCTGGAGGCAGCTCAGCCCACCCAGCTGGAGACCAAGGCTAGGCAGAGCTCATCTGCACCCAGGGAGGGCTGAGAGCATCACACGGCCTAGCTGCACGGTAGGGAGACGAAGCTAGCATGGTACTAGGCTAAGCAGTGCAAATTCAGCATCACTTAGACTAGCCCAGTGCCACCTCTGTGCTCTCAGGGCACCAGGCAGACGGACAAGACACGCGTACACCACACTGTAGGTAGGGAAGGAGCCTGCAGCAGGTTCCGGCCTTAGCTCCCATTGGCCATGCACTCGCCCAGCCCGGAACACACGTCACCGGAGGAACGTTACTCCCCACTCCTCCATCTTTATTCACCGCCTCGCCGCACCGTGTAGACAGGTACAAGAGGAGCCAGAGCCCTGATTCCGGCAGGGACTTGACCCTCAGCAGCCCCAGGGTGAAGTTCAGACAATCCCCACTTAGGCCCCAGCCCAAAGAACTAGCCCAGGAGACAGCTCCTCTCCAGGGCAGGGCCTCCCCTGGAACTCCAGCAACTGAGCTGTGAACTGGCACCACTGCAGGGGGAAGAACGCCAGGATTACACCCCTGGTGGGCCAGGGCAGCCATGGACTCGGAGCCAATGGTTTGTGGAGGGCTGCACAAGGTCACCGGTGCTTGAGTCACCGCCTAGGGCAGCATCGGGAACTGCAACCACGTACTCCACAGAACCAGTCATGAGACAGGAAGGCGCGCAGAGGAAGGCATGAGCAAGCTCTAAACCTCTGTCAGAACAGCCTGATCCTTTAGTGTTAGTGTCATGGGGGAGGCACCTCAGTGAGGAGCCCTGCTGGAACGCCACTGCTCGAAAACATGGGCGATTGCACGGCCGCCGTATCTCTGCTCCCTGAAGGGCAATGGGCTGCACTGGGCCTTCTCGAGTCCAGGTCTCCCATACCAGGAAAGCCGTGTGTGGGGCACTGGGGAGAAGCACTAGAGTCATCACTGGGCTGGTGGCTGACAGAGCCAGCCGGCCACACCTGGGCCTGTCACAGTCCTGCTGCAGCAAGTGCTGGAAGCACAAGGACGGGCCCCAGGGGTTGCTACGTTCACGCTATGAAGCGCATCCGAGGACAGTCAGGCGCTGCAGATAGTGACGGCTACAGGCGCAGCCTCTTAATGTCCTCGCTGCGGAAGTCGATTCGGAGGGCCAGCACCTGACGGACCTCTGCTGGAGTGAGGCGCCAGGTCAGGGGGCCTGAGTTGGGGCCCCAATAATCCAGGATCTCTGTCACCTGGAGAAAGAAAGAAAGTCAGGCTGTGGGAAACGACAACACATGAATATGCCATTCTACTCCCCAGCTCCAACTACATGGAAGATCAGACACTCCAGAGCATGGGGTGGGAGTGATGGGTGGGCAGAAGGTCTAAGCTCCTGCAACTACCCCCCTCCCCCTCCCCCAGCAACAAGTGCTGCAGGAACAGCAGGCATGGGGGGAGCGCGTTGGGGGCTGCAAATCCAGGCTGAGCCTAGGAGACCTCTGTGGAGGCTGGCTTAGGAAGAAGCTGTTGCTGTTCATTCTACCGCCCCCAGCACGGAGAGTCAGAGGAGAGCTCACCCTTTCCAGATTGAGGATGGTCGCCATCTGGGAAAGACGAGCAAACTTGTCCCGGATGGTCCATGTGGTCACAGTGGTGAGATAGGCTATCAGCGATCTCAGCTCCTTATCGAACTGCAGGCCGCCAAGCTGAGCGCACCAAGAAAACCGTGTTACCCTTCCACATTCCATGGGCACATGGCTTTGCATTTCACAGATGTCATGATGGGTGAGGAGAGGGAAGAATTCCATGGAACATGGTGCTCTGGGGCTGGAAAGTAGGCAGTGGCTTATAGCCGGACACTTCACGGGCCAACGCCTGTTTCTCTGCAAGGTCTCCCTAGCCCCACTGCCAAAGCTTCCCCTGACAGTTCGCTCCAATTGGGACTCTTTTGAGCTGGCTAAGTCTAGACACAAGCACTGGGGTCACTGAGTGGGGAGGAAACCCAAAGTTTTAGCTTCGAAGGCTGGAATTGCAGGGTAGCCGGAAGCTCAGTGGCGCTGCCGGCGGGGGAACGGCTGTACGGCGAGTTCTAGCCCAGCCTCCCCACCCCTCTTAAGGTAGGAGAGGGGCAAAGCAGGACTCTCCCGGGCCTGCCGTGCATCCGGCGGCTGCTGCGCAAGGGAGGGAGGACACAGCTGTCTGCTTACCCGGCTGAAGGTAGACTTGAGAACCACCTTCTCCAGCTCAATGGCAATGAGACTGGTGGTCAGGCTGCTGAGGCTGTCGTAGATCACGGGCGAGAGCCCAGCCTGGGGACAGAAAACCACGTCATTGTCCTGCAGCCACTGGGCAGAAGTCAACCGAAACCAGCGCCAGTGAAAGGCCTGGAGTCAGCGAGAACAGCCGCATGTACGGTGCTAATGGCCGTGCTTAAAGAGCAGAGCCAAACCAAACCACAACGGCTCAGCGCTCAGGCCTGGGGCGCCGGGGCTTGGGAAGACCCGCAGATGTGAGGCTCACTGACCTCTCGGGGAGGGCTCAGCGCTGGAGAATCAACGCGAAGGGGGTTCTTTGGGTTCTTGTAAACAGCAGGAGCAATGAGGGGAGGGCTGTGTCCATCACCCGCCCGAGCAGGGAGTCAGTCAGGCCATGCCGCTGGGCACGACTGGCCCAAAGCCTCAGTTAGGTTATTGGTGCTCAGGACAACTCACCTTGAACTCTGCCATTTGCTGTTCCAGGTTGATGATGAACTGCTGCACCCATGGGTCGTTGGCTTCATAATCATTGAACTCTTCCTACCATTGGAGCAGAACGAGGGCTAATTACTTATCCCCAGCACCCCTGGCTTGTGAAGAGCCGCACTCTGGCAGGACTGGGAGAACCTGCTTTAGCTACAGCAGTCCTAATGGGTCTGACGTCCCTGCTGCACTGCATCAAGTCCTCCACAGTTTCTCTGCTTAGCTTTATCTGGCCTGCAAGGTTTAGCAGGCCCCACGATGCCCAAGTTATTTGCACTAAAGGAAGAGTCTTTTCGTGCTCATCTGTCCCTCCGCTTGGGAGAGGCCAGGAGAAAGGACAAGGACATGCCTGACCTGGGCCCATCACTCGCAGATGGCTAGGTAGATAGTAGCTGTGTACGCTCAAGATGATTTAAGGCCATGCTTCGGGGGATAAACGGATTGCCTGGGATTCCCCCCTCCCTCCACGTAGAATCACAGAATCGTCGGACTGGAAGGCACCTCCAGAGGTTGTCTAGCCCAGCCCTGCACTAACGGCAGGACTAACTCTTATCTAAACCATCCGACAGGTGTGTCTAACTCACTCTTAAAAACTTCCAATGATGGAGATTCCACAACCTCCCTGGACAATTTATTCCAGTGCTTAACCACCCTGACAATTAGGAAGTTTTTCCAAATGTCCAACCTAAACCTCCCTTGCTGCAATTTAAGCCCATTGCTTCTTGTCCTATCCTTAGAGGTTAAAGAGAACAATTCTTCTCCCTCCTCCTTGTAACAACCTTTTATGTACTTGAAAACTTATGTCCCCTCTCAGACTTCTCTTCTCCTGACTAAACAAACCCAATTCTTTCAATCTTTCCTCACAGGTCATGTTTTCTAGACCTTTAATGATTTTTGTTGTTCTTCTCTGGACTTTCTCTAATTTGTCCACATCTTTCCTGAAAACTCAGAACTGGACACAATACTCCAGGTGAGGCCTAATCAGCGTGGAGTAGAGTGGAAGAATTGCTTCTTGTGTCTTTTTTACAACACTCCTGCTAATACATCCCAGAATGATGTTTGCTTTTTTTTTTTTGCAACAGTGTTACACTGTTGACTCATATTTAGCTTGTGGTCCACTATGATCCCCAGATCCCTTTCCGCTGTACTCCTTCCTAAGCAGTCATTTCCCATTTTGTATGTGTGCAACTGATTGTTCCTAAGTGGAGGACTTTGCATTTGTCCTTGAATTTCAGGCCATTTCTCCAGTTTGTCCAGATCATTTTGAATTTTAATCCTATCCTCCAAAGCACTTGCAAATCCTCCCAGCTTGGTACCATCCGCAAACTTTATAAGTGTACTCTCTATGCCATAATCTGCATGTACTCCAATGCACAACTTGACCAGGTGTGTTACTAGCAAGGCATTTCTTCCTTGCTCTGAAGTATCAGATACAAGGCAAGGATGCAGGACTACCTGGACCAATGGTCTAATCCAGTACAGCTACTTAAAGCAACAACCCGCAGAGTTAGCCCCTCGGGCACCAGTGTAGAGCATCCTAAGGGACGTTCCAGGGGTGGGGAGCAGATATTCCTTCATACCAAAATGTACCCGTCCCACACAAACCAGCTAGTATGATGCTTTTCAGAACTGTGTCACTGGCATGAGAAGTCTTGAGTTGTGATACTGGGATAGGAACGGTCCCTGACAGGGCAGCATTCTGCACCCCTCACCACGTTTTCCTGGGGTCCCATCTTCTAGGTTTCAGTCCGACGGGTGGTCCTTGGACGGCCAAGGAGTTCATTGCCTGGCCATGCTGAGGTAACAGCAGGGAAGATCTTTGGGAAGTGAGCCAGGCCTCTCCCTCTGACCCCTCCCCGCCGTTACAGGTGCAGAGCCCTATGGAGCTGGACACTTGGGGAGCAGAGAAAGGTGAGGCTTACCTCCTCGATATTATGGGAGACCGAAAGGAAGAGGTTGATCCAGGGTTTCACCTGTGGTTTGACAGCTGTGCTGTTCAGCTCACTGAGTCCTTCCTGGGGAGAAGAGGAAGAGGACCCAGCAAATGACTGAGCACGCCTTGTTTCCAACGAACATGCACCTGCTCTTCTCACCCTCCCCGGAGTCTGCCCCGTGAGCCAGGGGAGTATGACCCCCGGGGGGGGGACGAAGCCTGGAGAGAGACTGGTGCAGGATCAGGTAGCAAGTCGAGATGGGAATGGAACCCAGGAGTCTGGATGCCAAGCGCCGTGCACAGGAGCCAGGTGAGGCTCTAGCCCCAAGGTGAGAGGGGGAAGGCCACTGACTGACGCAGCCTTCTGCTTGTCAGGGCCAGATAGGGCAAGGAGGCAGCCATGGCCAGATTCCAAAGGAAAAGCTCCGAGAAGAGCTAGCTGTCGTCGCAGGGACTCTGCTTTCCCGGGGAGCAGTAGTTCCACGTCACCACGCAGCAGCTTGTGAGTGGTGGCCGAGGTAAGTCCTATGTAGCGGCAAGGCTAGCACGCTCGTGAAGGGTCTCCCTGCCTGGCTCAGGGGACACGAGGGGTCGCTCTGCAAGAAGCTTCTCACCAGGCAGTTGGTGGAAGTTTTTAATTACAACTGGCATCTCTGAGTCCGCTGCCGGCAGCTGCCCTTTTCCACTGAAAGGGGATGCCTGTGACTCAGGCTGCATGGGAGCCCAATTGCTTCCCACCCAGCTTTAACAAGACTGGGTTAGCAGTAGACGAAAGACGACTTTCCTGCAGGGTTTCAGCATTAGCCATGGGCCAAGGAACCCACCTGCAGGAGAGGCTCAACGCAAGCCGGGGATGGTGCATGGCAAAGCAAGAGAAAACGCGTTTGCTCTCCCCGCTCCTCTCAAGGAGGAAGATGGTCTCAGGGTTTGCTCAAACCAAGTTCTCTGCTGCTTGGCTTCCATACCCCAAACATTAAACCTTCCTCGTCCTCTCTTTGGCAAACTCGCTGGAGGACACGAGATTGTAGCCTTAGCAGCAGCTACCCACTGAGAGAAGGAGAAGCTGGATATTTCGCTAGGGGAAGAGAGATGCTGGTTCTTGGATTACACCTGTGGGATGGCAAGAGCTCCTCAGATGCCATCCTTACACATACCCGCTGAAGGCCTTGCCAAGGTTCCCCCCAAAGAGGGAGAAGGGAAGATCTGAGAACTCATGGTTCTAATATTGCACCTTTCCCTGGCGAGAGCACCTTCACTCAGCACAAAGCAGCAAGGGGAACCACATTCCTTCTGCTCCGCAGCTCGCCTTTAGAGCTCCTCCCTCCCCAGCCAGGAGGCATCACTGTTACTCAGCGTACGATCAATGCTTACCCCCCCTCCACACCATCTGGGCTGGACTCACAGCCAGAGCTAGCACAGGCCCTGGGCTGATGATCTCCCATTTCTGGGTGCATCTCAGAGCCAGCCGAGTGGCTGCGTCAGCCGGAGTGCACCACACGCACGGCAAGCAGCTCACCTGCAGCAGATCTCTGAACTTGTTCGACACGGCAGCCATGTCGGCGAGGCAGCTGTCGAGCTTGGCTTCGGCTTGTTCGCCCCCAAAGCCTTGGCTGAGTAGCTTGGCACAGTCGCTCTGTGGGAAAGACACACCCGTACGCAGGCTGTAACACCCCCGTACGCAGGCTGTAACACCCCCGTACGCAGGCTGTAACACCCCCGTACGCAGGCTGTAACACCCCCGTACGCAGGCTGTAAGTGCTATGGGACACTTGGAGCGCTCTGCACTGGCCTAGCAGATTGTCAGCTCTTGGGGGCAGGGATCAGCGTTTACTCTGTGTTTGTACAGCACACAGCACAACGGGACCCTGTTACGGTCATACAAAGAAACCCCCCCCTCTCCCCCCGATGCTTGCGGAGAACACTTGGTGCCATAACGTAACTAACGCAGCTGTATTACAAAGGACCGGCCAAGAGGCCAGAGAGGCATTGAGTGATTCGAGGAGAGAGGCTGAAGGGGATTGGACATGTTGTACGGGTGTCAAAAGCCGTATTCCCAGACAAGCCCTTGACTGGACTTGGTGGAAAATGGGAAAGGGGAGGACAACAGATGTCACAAGAAAACCATTAAGAACGATGCCACTGCCATGGAAACAGACTACAATGGAGCAGGAAACATGGCACTAGACAGAGTTGGAACCACCTGGCTATCTCTAATCCAAGCCCTAGGGAAATGATCTCCGTGTCACAGATGGAGAAACAAGGGCTGGAGGTTCTTTTAGCATTTTCACAAGGTCTAACCGAACGCTGACAAGCTAGCCCTTGGCCTGGCCAGAGGAGAGATTTCAGTCCATTCAACGTGGTTTCGGAAAAGGACAAGTCCCAGCGTGAAAGTCTCTTTTACTGGGCTGAACATCAACAGCCCAACATTACCGGAAATGGGATGAGCACTAATATTTATTTATTTTGCAGTTGCACCCTGGAACCCATCATGGAGCAGCACCTCACTGTGCTAGGAGCTGTACAGACGTAACAAAGACAGTCCCTGCCCCAAATGGCGTAACAGATGGAGAAGTTCGGTCTTCCCCAGCTGGCAGAGTCTCAGCACCCAATCTGCAGCACCAGTCTCTGGATTTGGGCAGGCACAAGTCTGCATGTGCTTTGTTTGCACTGGCAAATCCAGTTACTCAATTGTTTGCGCAAATCAGGTTTTTCGACCACCTTCTTCCCCCCCTCCACCCCCCAGCTTCTACTTCCCCACTCTACGCCCTCAATCACTGCCCTTTTCCACTACTTCCCTCCCCAACTGCAACCCCACACGCACCCCAATAATAAAAATACGGATTAGTATTAACACCTACTGAAAATAACCCCCTGCTAATTTAAGAATCATTAAGATACCTGCTCAACTCTAACCAACCACAAGTTTTTCGTAACTTGTCCCCCTTCCCACGGCCCCACCCACAGTCTTTCTGGCATCAGCTGGTTGGATCACATCTATTTAGACTATAAGCTCTGCAAGGCAGGGGCTAGGTCTTCTACATGCTTCAGACAGCAGTCACGCTGGTTTGACACTAGGTATTAATTTAGCAGCTGAGCTGAATCCCCTTTAAAAAAAAATCAGGTTCTCATGACTGGTGGGGTTTTATTTTTTCCAAGTCTGTGTGTGTATGGACAGTATTTTCTTCTGGTTAGTCCACTGGGCTACCACATATAGGTAGCCAGGACAAAATGAGTTTGGAGATAAGTCATTATTAAAAATAACGAGGTAAACTGAACAAAGTTCAAAGGTGATCAGCAGAAATGGTATTGGAGATTTGGGGCTGGTCTACATGTACAGAGCTACAGCGGAAGACAAGGGAAGCGTCTCCCATCAGTGTAGTTCAGGGCTTCTCAAACTGTGGGCTGGGACCTCGAAGTAGGTCGTGACCCCATTTTAATGGGGTTGCCAGGGCTGGCTTAGACTTGCTGGGGCCCAGTGCTAAAGTCCGAGCCGTTGGCGGCGGGGCTCAGGTTACAGGCCCCCTGCCTGGGGCTGAAGCCTTTGAGCTTTGGCTGTGCCCCCTCTCCCCTGCCAGGGGTTGTGGGGCTCAGGCTTTGGCCCCCCTGCCCAGGGTCGTGGGGCTTGAGCGGGCTCAGGCTTTGCCCCCCCCCTCCTGGGGTCGTGTAGTAATTTTTGTTGTGAGAAGGGGGTCGCGGTGCAATGAAGGTTGAGACCCCCTGGTGTAGTTAAGCCATCTCGCCGAGAGACGGGAGCAGCTCTCAGACACAGCACTGTCTACACAAGAGGTTAGATCGATATAATTATGTCATTCAGGAGTGTGGTGTTTTCACATCCCCGAGCGACACAGCTGGGTCTGTAGTGTAGACCTGGCCTTGGAAAATGAGAGCGATAAAGAAAGGTTAAAACCAGAAGTCAGTCAGTCAAAAGGAAAGAGGTCCAGACGTAAAAGCTGTATGCGAATGAGCATGTTCTCATTAGATACAGATCGAATGTGCAGTACTGGCCCCACCACAGGAAGATTTAGGTATTAAACGAAAACAGGAAACAAATCGCCGTCCCTGTAAACAACGAAGGTTTCAGCCTCACAGAAAATTTGGAAATTCACTAGGGATAATTACATCCATTCTGCCAGGAGGTAGGTGGATGGACTCAAGTATTGATAGTGGTCCCATCCAGCCCATTTTTTTCTACCAATCTATTTGAACTAGCAGGACAGGTCACCCGAGGTTAAATAGGATCCCTAAAAGTCAAGTAAGGCCAAGACCACAGGAGGCTAGGAGCATTCATTCCACAACAGAAACCCCTAAAATGTACCCAGCTGGACGGGAGTTGATTGTAAGGCTGGTTATAGGAAGCCAATAAAGATGCCAGACATTACCTCCAAAGTCTTCTTCAGGGTCATGATGTTTTCGCTGCAGACCTCCACATTGTTTAAGGTTACCTGGAACAAAGAGGAAGGAGCATAATGGAACTGCACAGTAAGTCAACTGCAAATAGGTAAGTGTAGAAGACACCATACGTTTCCAGTGATGTCCGATCTACCCTCCCCCCACTACTGTTTTATATATAGAAGTGTTTGAGTGACAGCTCTCTGCCTCATTCCTGCAGGAAGTCCCACCCTTGAGTTTTGCACTGCTTTTGCGGCAGCATCACTGAGAACACTCTGGGTTGGGAACGCCCAGAGCCAGCTGCTTACACACAAGTAAGTCCAGGAAAGCGGTGGTGAAAAGCAAGTCACTGATGGGCAGGCAGGAGAGCGCAGAAATTCTCCTGCCCTGTGACAATCCTCATTAAAACATCAGCAGTGGTGACATTTTGCTCTTCACCTGTTGAAGTAAACGTCAGTGCGATGCTGAGATTTCCTGGAGACAGGAAAACGAGCCAGGCTGACAGGTGAATGAGGGACTCCGGCAGGAGCGCTGACATTTTAAGTACTTTGCTTCAGGAAATCCAGAGCCCTGTCACCAAGAGCGTAATGAAATAAAGCGATCGGCCCTGCACCCTCCCTTCACTCACGCCTTTGATTTCTCTCCTCCAAGCACAATGAACCACCCGCATAGCCTCCTCATTGCTATGCATTCATAGTGCTGCCGGGGGCAGACAGAGCACACAGGTCCGTGCCAGCCATCACCACTGCTGCCAGTCAAGGGACTTCACTTGAGGTCTGCTTGGCATCAAGGATGTCCCATCAGTGGGAAACCCTTTCAGTGCTGGATCAGGAAACCAGTCAAACAGTGCAGTCTCCCATATGCATGTGTAGGGCATGCGTGGGTGGGTGCAGAGGTGTCCTGAGATCTAGCCAGTGCTCCTCCAGAGGGAGGGAAGCAGCAGAGAGCCACAGAGGCGACAGAGGTGGGCTCACATTTCTTGCTCTGTAAAGCTGACTTCCAGGCTCTGACCCCTGAACACGGCCGGCTGTAGCACTATGTGAAGAGAAGACAACGGAGCGGCTCTCATGCTCCAAGCGCAGTGGCCACCAGTGATGAAAACCTTTTCGGCATATCAGCAGAGCTCATTCATCCCATGCAATTCTTCCGTGCAAGAGTTCCCCCCGGGGGAAGTGGCCCCCTCCCAGTGCCTCTCTGAGGGGCATCGATGATAAGCTCAGCGCAGAGCAGACCCACTTTCCAAGGGGAACACGCAGCTTGTGGGATGACTGGAGAATCTTGCCTGGCTAAGTATCCAGGGAGGAATGGTTTGGGAGATGCAGCATCAACCTTCTACCAGGAGTCAGAGGTCACCCTGCCCCCATCCTGGCTCTCAGGCCATGGTCATATCACTCAAGCCCAAGAGACAGTCTTTCCTGTTCCTGGAACACTAGATATTCAAGCATCTCCCTTTCCTCACATTCTCCAGGCCCTCCGGCCTCGCCGCCTGCCCTGCCCTCCATCCAAGCCTGCACAAAACCCACCAGAAAGGACTGCTTGGCCTCATCGGTGCTTTCGATGCCTTTGGTGTCAAACTTGCCCTGCTGCAGGCTGCTGTGCATGATGTTCACCGCACTGGTTACCCCCCTCTGGATGTCTTGGAAGGTGGTGGCCGGGAAGCCCAGCTTCAGCTTGGTGCACAGAACCTCCCTGGGGATGGACAGAGCAAGCCAATCAGGCGGACAGAGAAGCATCAGGCCAGGCCCAGTTGCACAAGCCCAGCCCTCTGGCCACGACTCACCCTGGGAACAACATAGGAGAATTAACATGGCCCAGTTCTGCTGGGAAATGGTATAGTCCGCTGCTTGACCACGCTTTGGTTCGCTATAAAATGCACTCAACAGACCAATATCAGGACAGGTTAACTGCTAAGAGTCAATGATACTTTAGTACCGGAAAAAAGGTTCAATACGCTACCAATTTCTGGGACGCCAACTCATGCAGCATTGTTGAAGTCACTTACACAGAAGGCTTGCTTCCAAAGTTGCACAGTTCAGCTAGGAGTATTTCTAGGATGATTTTACAAGTTACAAAACTCTTTATATGTCACTAAAATCCAGCCCACCAGTTCCTCCCGGTTCCTTCACTTGTAGTTCTGTTCCTTCCTTAGCTTTGTTGTGGACACCAGCATTCCAGGTACTGGTCCAAGAAGGTACCTCCCTAGCTTGTACTGGGCAGAACATTCATGTGTTTTGCCTTTGACAACTTTCTTATTTTCTAAAGCCAAAGTGGACTTCAGCTTTGCAAAAGCATTATGGGATACATAGCAGAAGTGAACAGGATTAGAGAACACAGACGAAGTCAGGCCACGTAACCACAAGAAAGAGATATAGAACGTTATATTGATATTATGTGCTCAGTGCTTATTACCATACCTGGTGTGAATAAAGTGATAGACACAGATATAGAACAATTAGCCTAGCAAATATTGGTCAACAGTTCTCTTCTGCTCAAGTCAGGAGCCGGGATCTAGGCATAGCAAACAGAACCCTGCCAAATCGCTCTGCTCCTCACAAAGTCCACTGCCCAGCATCCAGGGATCCAGCCTCACCCACACGGGCTGGTTGCAGTAGCTTGTTGAGAGCAGTCACTTCTGTGTTCACTCTGGCTATTGCCATCTTGGGATGCAAAACAGGCACAGGTTGATTTCTGTACCCACATGCCCCTTGTTCAAAAGCATCAGGCAGCCACTCAAGTCATGGCAGGGAACCTCACCTGCCATGTGGAGCTCTAAGGTGAATGCCTGCGAGTGGCCAAGCACAGACTGTACAAGTCATGCAGGTAAACAGGTATAAGTACTACACAGATTTCCTCTCAGCCCTTTGGAGGACTTTTGGTCTGAGGCTCTTGCACCCATTGGCCCCACCAAGGCTACCAGGCCCTGGCCAGATCCAAGGGGATCTGTTTTCACATGGCATATCCCAGAGAAGAGATATGCTTGAGGTCAGAAGCATGGAAACCCAGAGGTTCTACATGCAGGAAACAGCATCCTATTACAAACGCTGTGTTTGCTAAATACGCAACAAAACTAGATCCGAATAAGGGGGGAAATCAGTTATGGCCATTTCTGATAAATAGTGTATATTTTCTCTCATCCCCCCATCCTTCCATGTGCCCTTTGGGGGACTCAGAGACAGCACTCAGCCCCAGAGATGCCTGCAGGCAGCCTGCCCCATTACCTGAAGTCGGACTCCAGCTCGGTGGTGGAGTGATTGATCATGGCACAGAGACAATCTATGCTGGAGCTGGACAGGGCGCGCCCGATGCACTTCTTCACTATGTAGAAGACGTCATCCACCATGCTGGAGGTCAGTTGACCCTTCTCACACATGTCCATAGCAACGGCCTGAAGGGAAAGAAAACTCACAGCAATGAGTGCAGCGGGTAAAGGACCAGCAGGTCCGGAAGCGACTGAGATAGGCTCGCTGAGCGGATCAGGTTCACCTTTGGCTGCACGGCTCAAAGACACATCCAGCCCCAAGCACACTCCCCCTTCCTGCAGGCTGCCACCCACCTTCCTGGGGCAACGAGCCCTCCCAGCCCCACTCGAGCAGCACATCTCCAAGCTTAAGCAGCAGAATGTCTGTGGGTACAGCCCCATTTGTTAGTTCTCAATATTCAATGGTGGAACAGGGAAGATCACCAGATCACCCTTCTTCCACCCCCACCCCATGGGCTCAGAGAGCTCCACTCCCCAGGCAGCACACCCAGCCAGGGACCTCGAGCCTGGCTGTCAATCATCCACACGGCAACACAATACGCTGCTGATAAAACTCAGAGCCAGGCTGGGGGTCTACCTATTAACACAATCTGTCTCATAGGGATCAAACCCAACCTGCTCACATCATCCCCCTCCAGATACATGCTTGTGACCGTGTGACGGAAGAGTCTCTTGCACTGCACGGGCCGTGAAAGGAGCTTGGGGTACCTGAAACTCATTGTTATGTCACATTAGCAAGCATCTAACGTCCATTCCCGGCTAAGGGCCCTTTGGCGCGGCATGCTCCATGGCGGCGCGTGGGAAGGCAGCCTGGGGAGCAGCGCTGCACACGGCTAGAATGGCTTTCTACACACAGATCCAGCCCATCACAAGCTCTGCACACAGGAGTCACTTCATCCACCCCCGTGCTGCCCGGAGCTGTTCAACAGCACACAGCGAGCGCTTAGCACAGGAAGCTAAGGATCCGAGCGTGGCTGACACTGCAGGATATCCAGGTCAGTGGAGTCATCCCCCAAGTTAGAACTTGGCCAGGACAACAAAGTTAACACTCCTACTCTAGCAAGAGGTGCCAGGGGATTAACAGCCCCAGGTGGGCAGGACCCTGGTTCTACACCCCATCAACGCCTTAAGCCACCCTTGGACTCCTACTGCCTCCAAGGAAAGACTGCCCCCAACAGCACCTCCAGCAGTGCTCTGGGGTTTCCTTCGGAGGCTGTGGCCAGGTGCAACTCTGCGAAGCCTACCGAGTCTGACCAGCCCATGTGCGTGGGGGTGTCCGGTTGCAAGCCTCAGCTAGACAGCTCGCCCTTAGGGGACATTGGGCTGGGAAGCGCAGAAAGGAGTTTTTCAATTAATTCTGTACGTTGTTCATGTGACATTGTTCCCAGTGAGCGCCCCAGAGGTCGCTTGCTGAAAGGGGGCAGGGGAACGAATGGAATCCCCTTACACCACTTGTGGCAGGGAGCTCAGCAGGACCGTGGAGCAGCATGAACCACAGGCTTCCACCTCCTGAATCCCCTGTGGATTTCAAGGCCCGGTCCCCACCCCAGGCTACAGTACCGCAGGCCCTACCTTGTTGACAGTCTCCCGCATGAAGTACTCCTCCATGGTGATGTAATAGCCAATCAGCTCTTGCATGGTGCGGCTCAGCAGGCAGTTGTTCAGGAGCTTGTCCAAAGACTTTTGATGCGCTACAGAGTGCAAGGCAGAATCACCACCAGTGTCTGAGCATCCGAAAGCACTGCCCATGGCCGCCTCAGCTCCTTAGAGGGGCGGCAGCTACCTGCCTGGATGGCACCCGAGGGGCCCACACTGTACAATCCCTGCTGCCTTGAACGAAGCGCGTGTCGGAACCATGCAGCAAACAGCAGCTGAGAGCCCTGCCAAGCGGACGCTGGATGGATCCTGTACCAGCACCCGGCCAGGCCCCTTGGCATGCCAACTGCAGTCGCACTGCCCGAGCGGAGAGAAGCTGGGCCAGCGCAGAAGCAGCGTATTTAGTTACTGGGCAAAGGACAACCACGGAACTCATCCGTCAGCTGCTCGTCCGGAGGGAGAGATGAGCTCCAACGGGAGGCCCAGCCCAACGGCAGCAGGGAAGATGACAGCTATGGCCGTGGGGCCTCGAAAGCGCAAGGTGTCAATGACGGGCTCCTTAGGTCTCCAGCAGTGACACTAAGCACCCAGTGGGATAGGAGCGGAAATCAAAGCTAGCCATGACCTTGATTAAGACACCAGACGAGCTCGTCATTTAAATTCCTCACCCCTTCCCCGGCTCCTGCTCCCTTCCCCAGCTCTCCAGCCCACGTGTATTGATGTTGGCTCTGCTCAGAGAGAGATTTCTTTACCTTAAGGATTCTACACTGAAAAGGGGGCTGTTTGCTTTAGTGCCATGGCTCCGAAACTGGGGTTTGCGGCGAGCGAGTGGGTCACGTGCTGCTGGCTCACCTCCGTTTCCAGCTACTACGCAACAGACAGACATGCGAGCGGGAGCTGGCCCATGCAGCCATGAAAGAAAGCGGTGGCGTCCAGGAGACGCTCTCCCCTCTTTCAGCTGCCGTCCATGCTACAAAAATATTTAAGAACCCGGTTTTAGAGAACTAAGGAAGTGCATGCAAAGCATGCCAGGCACCTGCCAGCGAGGGAGAGAGATAGAAGACAAGCCCCCACCAAAGGAGGTCCAGGGCAACACCACGATGTGATGTCACCTCCAAATTTCAACAACGGCACTATCCGCCTGCATTGGGTGGGCGGCGGAGAGAGTCCATCCTTTGCATTTGTTAAGTCCGACATGCAACCCCGCTAGCTGTGGGAAAGGAGACCAAGTAGCAGAAGGTCAAAGCTCGACTCCAAACCAGCTAGCAGAAGAGGAGGGGCAGGTTGCCTGTGCACACCACTCTTCCGGTCTCCCAACAGTGAAGGAGGATGACAAGCTCCAAGAGACGCGCTACTGAGGGGTCAGACTGTGCAGGAGGTTGGAAGCATGAAACGCTGTTGTGAAAATGGGGGTCCCCATGCCGCACAGTCCAGCCCTCCAAAGCGCTATCCCAGAAGCTGCCTTCAACGAGCCGCTGCACAGCAGTGCCTGCTCTCACCCAGCCAGCTCCCCACTGAGGAGCTGTAAAGACGGAGCCAGAGAAGCACTGGCATTCCAGGGATTACCTTGCTTTACCTCCTCCGAGGCCATGGAGTCTCCCACCTCAAAGTCCGAGACAATCCGTCTCTTGATAAATCTGAGGTACAGCTCGCTGCGGGCGTTCATCAAGGTGACCTCGGTTAAAATGGGGTCCAGTTCCCTGCAAGGGGCACAGTGAGAAACAATGTAGCAAGCCCAGGAAAGGAAGGGCACTGGTTTCCTAAACCAAAGGCAGCACACGCTATAGAAGCATGAATGCTCATCCCGCGGGAGCCGGGAGAGCCAACGCGCTGCAAGATGGCTGTCTGCAGGAGGCTCAGAACAGCCCGCCATTCCCTTTACTTTCAAATGCATCGCTGAGCTCAGGACTGCAGAGACCTGCTTCTGGCCACTTTATCATGGGTAGTAACACACAGGACCTGCCAGCCTGGAGCAGGCCAGGAGTCCAGCCAGTCCAGAGTGCCACCTGAGAGTGGCCAGCACCAGATAGTTCAGAGAAAGGTGCAAGACACCTACAGTGGCCGGGCCCAAGGAGGAAGTTTCTCCTATCCCCAAGCAGTTAGAGACTTCTTGTGTCCTGAAGCAAAAGGGATTCTGATCGGTATTAAATTCAGGGTCACCAAGCAGTTTACATGCAAAATAACCACCCTGACGTATAATGCACAAAAGGAGCAAAGGATGGATTTATCAAAAAGCTCTGCAAAAAAAATTAAAGAACAGCGTTCTTCATGGTGGTGGCTGCGACTAACATTGATAGGCTGGGACAGAAGTCATACTAGACCCAGCTAGCAGTAGGTAGAAGAACAGGAGTACTTGTGGCACCTTAGAGACTAACAAATTTATTAGAGCATAAGCTTTCGTGGACTACAGCCCACTTCTTCGGATGCATATAGAATGGAACATGTATTGAGGAGATATATATACACACATACAGAGAGCATAAACAGATGGGAGTTGTCTTACCAACTCTGAGAGGCCAATTAATTAAGAGAAAAAAAAACTTTTGAAGTGATAATCAAGATAGCCCAGTACAGACAGTTTGATAAGAAGTGTGAGCATACTTACAAGGGGAGATAGAGTCAATGTTTGTAATGGCTCAGCCATTCCCAGTCCTTATTCAAACCGGAGTTGATTGTGTCTAGTTTGCATATCAATTCTAGCTCAGCAGTCTCTCGTTGGAGTCTGTTTTTGAAGTTTTTCTGTTGTAATATAGCCACCCGCAGGTCTGTCACTGAATGACCAGACAGGTTAAAGTGTTCTCCCACTGGTTTTTGAGTATTTTGATTCCTGATGTCAGATTTGTGTCCATTAATTCTTTTGCGGAGAGACTGTCCGGTTTGGCCAATGTACATGGCAGAGGGGCAACTCCCACCTGTTTATGCTCTCTGTATGTGTGTATATATTTCTCCTCAATATATGTTCCATTCTATATGCATCCGAAGAAGTGGGCTGTAGTCCACGAAAGCTTATGCTCTAATAAATTTGTTAGTCTCTAAGGTGCCACAAGTACTCCTGTTCTTTTTGCGGATACAGACTAACACGGCTGCTACTCTGAAACCTAGCAGTAGGTGTGATCTCTGCCCGGCCAGGGCTGGAATCTCCTGGACACTGCTCCCTCCATGTATGCTCTGGTATGCAAACATGCCTTACAAACCCTTGGCAAGAGCTAGTCTGCACCTGCAAATAACAAGGGGTTTGTCTGGATTCAGCAGGTGAGGAAACACACAATGGTACTTGCATGCAAAGAGCAGCACATTGAGTGTGCAAAGAAAAGGTAGCTTCTTGTGTAATTTAAAAGGAAATTGATACTCCTTGAGCCTTTCATCACTAATCCAAATCTCCGTGCAAACATTACTTTAGCCTTGTCTACGCTGGCAGCAGCACGTCGGGGATGTGTAGCTACATACTGCAGCGAAAAGCAGGCTGCAGCCATGCTGGTGTGTACGACACATGGCAGTGAAAGGCTCTGGCACGGGGAGCTGCCGGAGTCTTTCCCTGCTGCCCCCTCTGCCAGAGCCTTTCACTGCAGCAGGGATGCTACACTGCTAAACATAGCAGGGTAGCCATGGGAGGCACCGCTTGGGCATGTGGAGAGCTGTCATGGGTCCGTGCCCTAAGGGTCTGGCATGTCTTCACTCACCTAAGCCGTGCCTCACTACCTACACTGCTGTTTTTACCCCTGCTGGAGGGAGGTGCAGTATATGTTCTCTATACACCACCGTAAATGTAGACAGTGCCTTACCCAAAGCCTCACCACCAACCTGATGGGCGGGAAATATTATCATCCCATTTTACAGATGGGAAAGCTAAAGCCCAGAGAAAAGAAGAACATGATGGCCATGCTGGGTCAGACCAATGGTCCATCTAGCCCAGTATCCTGTCTTCTGACAGTAGCCAATGCCAGATGCTTCAAAGGGAATGGGCAGAATATGGCAATTAGCAGGTGTTCCATCTTTTGTTGTCTAGTCCCAGCATCTGGCAGTCAGAGGTTTAGGGACACCCAGAGCACGGGGTTGTGTCCCAGACCATCTTGGCTAATAGCCATTGCTGGACCTTATCCCAATGATGAACTTGTCTAATTCTTTTTTGAACCCAGGTATAGTTTTGGCCTTCAACATCCCCTGGCAACGAGTTCCACAGCGACTTGCTGAAGAAGGTTACACACAGCGAGTGTAATAAATCCTCATATACAATCACAAAAAGAAATTGTTTGAAAAACAAAAATGTTTGTAGTTTTTTTTTTACATGCATTTCTAGCCTTCCCCAGGGACTGCACCTTGACATGGTGGGAAGGCTTGTGTTTTCCAGTGCTCCTGAGAACTCCGCCGGTGGGAGCCTAAACTCCTGAGGGCCACCCAAGGGGAGGGACTGGACAAACATCTGCTCCTCCAGGTTGGGAACTGAGCCTCAGGCCAATCTAGCCTCGCTGAGACATAGGCCAACAAACTACCCTCATAAAGAAGTTAAGTTATAGAAACACACCAAGGTAGGTGTGCTGTTCAGAGATGGCAGAGCTTGGTGTGTGCTCTAAGTGATGTCCGACTGCACGGGAAGGATTCAGCTGTATTTACAGGGCATGCACCAGCGTGGTATCTGGGTACACTGCCAATGGCTTTAATCTGGGGCAACTGACAAGTTTAAGACCATAATGAGCGGGGAAACTAAATATTTCAGTTCATTCGAGAGAAACTGATGCAATAGAATCTCGCTGTGCAGAGCCCAGAGTTCTGCTTCCGGCTCTGCCATGGACTTGCCGTGTGGGAAGTCACAGCACCCCATGGTGGCTCACTAACCCCAGCTGTAAGAGTCACCAGAGAGGGCCGGCAGAGCGGCAGATCGGGCATCAGCCTCCTGTGCTGTGCTATCCCGAGGCCTTCAGGGAAGTCAAGGTCTGATACTTCAGGTAATGAACAAGCAGAACAAAGAAGCACGGACCCTAAAAGGGCAATAAGGACACACACCAAAGGGGATTTTATGCTTTGGTGGTTGATGGAACGTGCTAGCTACCTGCGAAGCAGCATTAATGCCAGATGAACAACGTGGAGGAAGAGAGCAGCTAGTGTTTTACTTTCTGTACCTTGGTTCAATCTTTTCTGTAGCTGAACTTCTCACCATGCTGTTTTGAACGTGCTGGAACTGCAATTGTGAGAAGAGGAGAGCCATCACCATCTCCGCCCGCCATCGCCCTTAACCCCATGCTAGGTTCCCCATAGGACCTATCCTGCTGAGGGGCAGCTGGAAAACCAACCCACCTGCATGCCCCGTTCCCCAGCAACTGAACTCACTGTGGGGCTCAGTGAGGACTTAGGCCAGGCAGAGCGAGTGCAGATGGCCTCTAAAGGTGTGTGCCTATGAGAGCTAGCAGCAGGCTGTAGCTGGCAGGAGGATCACTGAAAGAGTCAGAGAGACAGTCTAGCTCAGAACGCCCACCGGATTTCTCCTGCTCACCCAGTCAAACCTCAAAGGATCAGCTTCACTTCCCTCACTCATGTCCCATGGCCGCTGCCCTTCAGGGCAAAGAGCGGATGCCCACTTCCTGACACTCTGTCATCCATCAGGGCAGTGATGGAGTAAAGCCAGGTCCCTTCCACCCACTCACAAGTGGGGTTGCCAACTCTGACTGAAGCTCTTCCGGGAGATTCCCTCCCCCCCCCCAACATGACATAACGTCATGTTCTTAAAATATCCCATTGAAATCTCCTGGATTGCTTTCAACAGTCACTGGGAGCTCGATGCCAATTCTGGGAAACTCAATCCTGGAGGGTTGGCACCCTCCTCACAAGGCTGAGCGTGCCGCCTCAAACCTGCTGGCCTGGAAAGTGAGGTACCAAGCCCAGGCTTCCCACGTGGCCATGCAGAGCCCAGCAACGAGGCCCGTGGAGCATATCCATTCGCAAAGGATTACGGGATGCTAGAGAATCACTGGGGATGAGGCTCAGAGCTGGCTCTAGGCCGCAGCCCAGTCAGTCTGCACTGTACATCGCTCTCACCTGCCTGTGATAGTCCCTCTGCGTCATGAACTTGTCCACCACCTTCTCCACCTGCCGGTCGCACTCCACCTGCAAGTGCTTGATCAGGGTGTACAGCTTCCCTGGCCCATAGTACGTCTCCACTATGGGCTGGTGGGTCTCCACGATGCGAGCGATTCCTGCCAGAAGACAGCGGTGGCAATTTTCCGTGGCTTTAATGGTGGTAGGAAGCCCCGGGCACGGCAATTGCCCAATCCTGACTAAGACCTGGGCCGTGGCATCCTGATCTAGGGCGTAGGAAGGGCCCTCCCCTTCCCAAGTGCAGCTCAGAATCCAGGCTGGCGGGATCCTCACATCACCCCCCTACATCCTGGGGTGCCCTTCTCCCTCCCCAATGTTCAACCCTCCACCTTCTCTCCCTTTGCAATCTAGGTCTGCGATTCCCCTGCTCGGATATACACGTGACGGTAGCTCGGCGAGAGCCAGGAGGAGTATAAACAGCACTGTCACAGCTGGGCATCAGCAGCAGAGGGTAGGTACCCGGCATGGCTCAGCCGTGCCGCCGCTGTCCAGGCTACGGTGCTATTTCTACTCGCACTAGCTCTCACCGAGCCACTGCAGTACGTGCGTCTGGGGGCTGCCGCGGATACCTTGCAGCCACTCGCAGGCAGCGCTTCACGGGAGGCAAGCCACCCCCTCCCCAGAGACTGACAGGCCAGCCCCTCAACCATGCTGCCAGCCTCAATGCACCCCCAGCCCCAGCAGCAGGGCATGTTGCGCTTGCTGCCAGCCAATGCAGCCAGCACTGGATGCAGGTGGGCCACCAAGCGCACTCGCCAGGTATAAAGCTTTGCCTGCAGCTCCCTAATCACCAGCTAAGCCAACTGGAGAGGAAACCTCTTCCCACAGCCAGCACCAAAGCAGATCCTGAATGCCAAAGACTCAGTCCAATCACCTACACACCTGTAATGCTACAAGAGAACAGTTCTAGCTCTGGGCAACTCATCTCAAGGCAAACTCTGCTCTTCTTCCCCAGACAGCCCCTCGAATAGCCAGCCCTGCGTTCTCCTGCACCTCGCCCCACTGCCAGGCAAGCCTAGAAGATACACGCTGGGCTGTCAGCAGCAGCAAAGACTGCGAACACAGGAGAGTGGCTTGGCAGCAGCGCAGTGTGGGATGACAGCAGAGCACTCTAGTCCTTTCCTCGCTGGGATGCCCACAGCACAGCACACATCCCACTCCCTTGCCCTCCACTCTCAAGGAGGGCAAGAGCTGCCTTAGCCCAACCCAAGAGATCAGCCCAGGAGGGACAGCAGCTCTTTGGCCTTATGGGCTGGATTTGTTCATCTGGCCAGGTGAGGCAGGGGAGCTGTGTGTCTGGAAAACTCTTCAGCAACTAACCAATTTGTTCGGGGGAGCAGGAAGAGAAAAGGGCAGCTTCCACGCCCCGTTCGCCAAGCCCCTTCACATCCAGCTGACTATCTAAGGCAGAGATCTACAACTCTTCCAGTCCGGCTCTGGTTCAGTCCCTTAGGCTGAGAGAGACTGCGAAGGATAAATTCCAGGAGAAGTCGGGCCTGGGGGAGGAAGCCAACTGGTCCTTTACAAGTCCCTCTCCTGCCAGCCAAAACTGAACAAAGAGCGAGC
Source organism: Trachemys scripta elegans (assembly GCF_013100865.1). Lineage (NCBI taxonomy): Eukaryota > Metazoa > Chordata > Testudines > Emydidae > Trachemys > Trachemys scripta. The sequence goes on along the minus strand of NC_048310.1, from coordinate 41,291,900 downwards.
TCCAGACCCAGTGCCCCCTGCTGGCCAGAAACAGACGGCACTCCAACCTAGCTGGGTCACCAGGCTGACAACCCTTGTACTTTATTCCAGCACCACAAGAGGAAAACGGCACTGCTCTGCCCTCCTGCAGCCAGAAATGAGAGCTTTGACATTGTCTGGGCACCTTCCATCGGGGAAGATTTCCAGCCGACAAACAGTGCAGGGAGGAATTACCTTCAAAGAGGAGCGTCAGTGTATCTGCAAAGATGACTGCAGCCCTACGGTCACTCATGTCCGTCTCCATCACCAGTAACAGGTTCTCCTTGGCTTTGTTAGCGACCTAAACTCCAGGGGAAGGAGTGGGTCAATATGGTTCTGGCAGAGCCCCCCCACAAGGGAGACTTTTGCCCTCCTGCCCCATGCAGCCCTTCCCTCTACCCACATCTGCTGCTGCCACCAGCAGGAAAAGACACATGGACCTTACAGAGCAGGTGTCAATGCTTTGGGTCTGATGGCAGAGGGGACCCCAGGGGTAAGGCAGTCTACATCTCTAGCAGAGACAGGTGTATTTGGCTGTGCCATGCAAACAGGAACCACTATTAAAAGAGCAGACAAATCCTAGCTTCTCACCTCTAGAAAACTCAGCTACAGGCAGCCTAGCAAATACCCCCAACGCCGTTCACTAGGGCTCTTACGCCCCGTGCAGAGAGCTGCAGGACATGAAATGATTGTTGTACAGCCTGGCTTCCTTCAGCACCTGGGTACCTGACTGTAATTCCCCTTTACACCACTGGGGGGCACCCCAAGTGCTTTCTGTGAAGAGAAAGTAGCAGCAAGGCCCTTCCTGTCTCTCGCCCCCAAGACTAGAAGGTCAAAGAGAAGGGCCATGGGAATCTCTAATGCACCTAACTCAGTGGTTCCCAAACGTTAACAACCTGTGAACCCCTTTCACCAAAGTGTCAAGTCTCACGAACCCCCTCCTAAAAAAAGAATATTTCCAGGGATTTTCTCCTTTACCTGAGTATAAATTATAAAAGCAGTGATTTTGGAAATATAAAAGTTGTTTTTATGACATGCTTATTACACACTATTTATTATTTATCATTACAGTATTTTTATTACACTATGAAGATGGCAATGCTCTTCCAAGATCTCACTTTTGTAGCTTGTATCACTTTGAATAAGCCTGTTCTAAGACGAGGCTCCTATGTTTCATCAAGGAGTATCAGATGTGAAACAGCAGGAAGGTATCTAAGAAGCCAACTCAGAGTTCCTCCTACACAAGCATTCAGGTCTTGAGCAGTTCAGGCAAACAGTGCACGTTACAACAAAGCTTAAACTTGTTCTTCTTAATAATTTTAAAAACAATACTAGCTGCCTATTTAATTTAAAAAACAGCAAAAAATAGCCACCTCCCTTTCCATTTCTTATAAGGAGTCTTGAAGTTTAAATCTCCTCAGTGTGATAGACACGCTTGCTTTGATCTGCTTAGCTCTTGGAAGTTCAGGGGCCCCGGGCTGCTGGCCCTGTGCTGCCCAGGGTCCCTAAGGACAGCTTTGTGCACCAGTAGGGAATTTTTTCCCCGAGAACCTCCTGTAACATTTCGCGAACCCCAGTTTGGGAACGACTGACCTAACTGTACCTCTGACCTTGTTCTATGCCACGGGTTCTTAAACTGGGGGTCGGGACCCCTGAGGGGGTCGCGAGGTTATTACTTGGGGGGTCACGAGCTGTCAGCCTCCACCCCAAACCCTGCTTTGCCTCCAGCATTTATAATGGTGTTAAACATATAAAAAAGTGTTTTTAATTTATATGGGGGGGGGTCGCACTCAGAGGCCTGCTATGTGAAAGGGGTCACCAGGACAAAAGTTTGAGAACTACTGTTCTATGCACTGTGGCCTCCTTCCAGACACTCTTCACCCTTCCCTCCCCATTCTGCCCCATCCCAGTTCTCCCTCTCCTTCCAATTCTCCCCACAGGCCTTCCCAGGTCTTCCCCCGTTGGGGCTCTTTCCACTTCCTCACGGTTTTCATAATCGCCCACCACCCATCCAGTCTGGTTCCTTTTCCCTAGAACCACCACAGGCAACAGCACTAGGCACAGCCCCACGCAGCAGCACCTAGAACCGGGGAGCAGGAGATGGAGCCCCTCATGCTAAGTTCTCATTTTCTGGGAGAAATCTGCCTAACCACGAGGGCTCATTTAATCAGATCGCGGCATATAATGGCACCGGAGAAACTGACTGATGTGGCAGTGCAGTAGGGCTGGGAGCAGAGGGGCCACGCTGGCCATAGGCTGAGTGCAAGCAGCACGGTGCTGTCTCTAAGTGAGATAAGGAGGGGGAAAGAAAGGCCAGAGTGAGGGCCTGGGATCTGTGACTGGTCACCCAAAAGCCCTACCTGGTAGCACAAAGAGCAGGGAAAGTGCTGACCAGGCCCAATCTTGTCTCAGAGATTCAACCATTAGTAGATGCACAGGAGCCAAGATCTCATTCCTCAACACCCATGTTGGCAGAGGCCCGATTTTACTCTCCTCTGAGGTGCTCTGGCCAGCCCAGGGGCCACGGCGGGTCCTGCAGCGCCCATTACCTGTTTGCAGAGATACTCTGAGAACTTGCTCAGCCCCTCCTCGTGTAAGCCCAACAGGGGGAAGATCTTGAAGAAACGTTCCACCTGAGGCAGGTCTCCCTGCTTCGTAGCCACGTCAAATTTCTCAGTCACTATGATCTTCAGGCGCTGCTCTGCCTCCTGCAGGAGCTTCAGGTTGGCATCAATTATGCTGCCTGTTCAGAGGGCACAGCACTGCATTAGTACCAGGTTCAGGACCAGGACCATGTAGCTACAGCTCCAAGCTGGCAGTCAGGAGCCATCAAAGCCTGAAAGGAGACAGGTCCCTGGCTCATATTCATTTCTCCCCCCAAACCACCCAGGACCTTTAGCTTAGAGGTAAAAAGAAGGGCGAGAAGGGTGTGTGTATACACAGACTCTTCCAGCTCGGGGGGCTCACAAATCCCTGAGATCATCAAATCCCTGTGCCCTAAGGCCTGGAGAGAAAACCTAATTATGATTAAAACACATTAGCAACTCAGATGAACATCATTAATCCCTCCCTCTCTCGCTATTGGCCCACACCCCCGTATCCGCGGTGCATGGCCAATCAGATGTTCCATTGATATCCCAATGAAATACCATGACATGCCTAATCCTGGGTCAGCAGAGGTGCTGTGAACTGGAACATTGCTGGCCATGTTTATCCTGGTTCTTTAGGAAGTCCCCCCCCCCCACCCAATGAGCACCCCACACGTTTAGCAAGAGGGCAGAATGCATGCCCCCCAACCCACCAATGCCCAGGCATAGCAGATGGGAGCAGAGGGCGGTGGAGAGGGTTAGGACCAGCTAATTACAGAGACATGGAATGGTGTCTGCCAATCAGCGCTCTGGCAGGATGCTGTACAGAAAGGGCTTTACAAATGCACTCTCCAGCCAGTAAGAAATTTCTCTCGGTGAGACTGGATGGGGCAGAGCACTAACGCATCAACTGCTGCACAATTTAAAAAACAAAAGGCGACAAGAGGATTTACAAGCCATTCGGCTCATCCGCGGCACACCCGGAAAGCTTTCATTGCCAAGTGCTGCCTGAGACTGCACCCAGACAGCTGCAGCGTCCCCACAGCTCAGAGCCTCCCCAACTAGCAGCAGCAGGAGATTGGCAAGACTCCGCTAGATTTTGCTGCTGCTATTCAGCACCTTGTGGGCAGCCGGGAAACTGAAAACAATCAGTCTTATTCTGCTGCCGCTTGGGGAAAAACTCAGAGCTGCAGCCCCGGCAGACACTGGAGCTATTCACAAGGACCCCAGAAATGCAAGAGAGGGGAGCAGAAGAGACAGGGCCCTCTTCAAAAGCAGCACATAGGAAAGTCTGAATAATAGAGGGCAGGGAGAGGAGAAAGAGCGTCCCCCCCTTCCAGAAGCCAGAGGGCAAGGAGTCACCCTGAGCTTGGCACTACCACCTGCTGCATCTGTGGTGCAACAGCACAGAATGCTGTCCTGGAGAGACAGCCAATGAGAGGGCAGCTTGAGCCGGGGAGGGGGCTTGGAATCTGCCCAACAGGGGCAGTTGGAAAAAGCAGTTAGATAAGGAGGGAAGGAGAAGCAGCTAGACGCTGAGCAAGCAGATGAACTGGCGCTGGGGTAGGACGTGAGGGGGCAAAAGAAAGGAACAGGAGAATAAAAACAGGGGACTGGGAAGTGAGAAGGAGAAAAGAAAGAAAAATAGGAAAGATTTCAGGATCAAAAGAAGCAGGAAAAAAACCAGATCTGGGAAAAACCTGAAAGGAAATAGGAATTGGTAAAAAGGGAACTGATCAAATGTATTAGGTGTATGTTCAAGCCAAGCCACATTTTGTAGTCCTCAACAATGTGTGTCATGGTTTGTGACTGCCCACACTGACCTAGTGGACTGTCTCTAAAATGCCACTGAAATTCAGCTGCAGCACAAATTCCATGTCTGGTACGTTGCCTTCGTGGTAAATCAAACCTGGGTTGACATTGAGTGGGTTCTGAGACAAGATAATTGATCAAAAAGCTGTATTAGATGAAAACAGATCCCGAAAACAGTAAGTGAGAAGCCCACCCTCAAGGGCCCTAAAGGACATGAATAGAGAGAGGGACTGTTTGAACATCTGTTGAAGGATACAGTTCAAAGGGGCCTAATGGACAAGTGAGGGCCCACAAGGTAAAGAAACTCAATTTGTGCATAAACTCAGTGGAAAGAGGTACACCCTCAAGAACATTGAATCTACAGAGCACTAAAAGTCGAAGAGAAGCAAAGAACAGGACAGCAAGAGTGGAGCTGAACTTACAGCCAAGGAGAAGAAAAGTTGATTCTTCCCTGAAGTGACACAGTCTATTGTTGAGTGATTCTTTTGTTCTTGTTAATAACAATGCATTTAATATTAACTGCAGAGTAAGGAAGAGTAGCATGTACAAGCTCACAAAGATTAACATGCTGGTAACCTATAAGTTATTACTATATGTAGTAAGTACTTGGGACAATTTGGGGGGTTTTCCTTTATTAAGTTCTAAACATTTTAAATGATCCCTTTTGTCTTGGTTTGCATCTGCCTTGCCTCACTGTTAGCATAGCCTAGCTGGGTCACCGCACACAATTCAACTTTATCAGACACCTACAAACCAGTGATTTAACATAAGAAATTAAACTATAGAGCAGAATTCAGGGACAAGCTCCTAACAGGTATTCCAGCAGCCCCAGGGCATCACACCATGATGCTGCACTGGGCCCTCACTGATGAGCATCCTTCCTCCCCTCTTTTCTCTCATGCACCACTGATTAGTGCATTTAGCCCGCTGGTTAGTAAGTGGCTGCCAAGCTCGTCAAGCCCCAAGTCAGTAACTCTACGTGTGTGGCAGTCTGCATAGATTTAGGGCCAGAAGGGGCCATTATGATTATCTAGTCTGACTTCAGTGGCCTTTTCAGTAACTAGCCGCCTCAGCACGTCAGCTTTCCCCCCGGTAATATTTTAACCTAACTATATCTCAGAAGTATTCAGACATTTCCATGTAAACAGCTACCTGCAGGAGCTGCCAACACACCCGTTGGCTTCAAAGTTTCTTTAGCACTGGACAAAGTTAGAGCCTCAAAAAGCAAGAGTACTCAGGTTATTTTACTAAACAGCTACACCTGGACAGCACCTACCTTCCTGGCCCTGCCGGCTCAGCTCAATGACCGATTTGTCCAAAGACAAGTAGCGGTGGATATGAGCAGCTGCTTGTTCATAGTCTTCATTTCTCAATGCTGTTTGAACCCCATCCATGCAGAACTTCAAGTCCAAGATATCATCAGCTCTCTGGATGGCCTGATAGAGGCGGTTCTGCAAGACAAACAGCAGTTAAGACTCCCCTTCCGTGACTGGGCCAGAGAAACAGAACTCGAGAGAGGAGAGAGTACAGCAGGAGGGGAAGGAGAGACGGCTGCCAGAGATGGAGGGGCTACTTCGCTATCAGGTCAGCAACTAGTTGGATGAGAAGCTTGAGCTGCTTGGAGAATTGTGATGGATGACCTTAAAGGAAGAAGGGCCCCAAGTCTGTCCACCCAAAATCTGGATTGTACTCAAGAGCCACCCCTAATTTGCACAGAACAGAGCAGATGACAGCTCACACACCTTTAGCCGAGAGGCTGATCTGCAGATTACAGGTGTCAGCGTGCAATCTTTAAATCTACCTCTGTACAAAGAATATGGCAGGTCCAGACTACAGCATGGACCTCTGAGGTCCATGTCTACCTCCATTGTCTCAACCTATGAGGAGTGAGAAAGGGAGGAACGATATCTGACCAGCTCTGATAAACAGTTTTCCTATTATATTACTTGTACATTGGTACTGCCTAGGAGCCCAAAGGAGGTACCAGGACCCTGCAATGCTAGGTGCAGTACAAACCCAGAACAAATCAGGGCTCAGCTTCGGCTCCTCTCTTCCCACATGCAGGTGAAGAGCTCATGCTCTGTCACGGAGTGTGGGGGATGCAAGGCCCTGCACCCCCGGTTTCCTGCGATTCACCATGACTCTCAGCCAGCCAGTAAAGCAGCAGGTTTATTTAGATCACAGGAACACGTCCAAGACAGGTCTTGCAGGCACAGACAACAGGATCCCCCCCAATTAGGTCCACCTTGGAGTCCCAGGGGAACCACCGCCCCATTGGGGGGTCAGAGCCCCGTCCGGTCTCCCCTCCATTACACCAGCCAGCTCCTGAAACTCCAACTCCCTCCAGCGTCTCTCACCCAGCCACCCCCCAGCTCCTTCTCCAGCCTTTGTCCAGTTTCCCAGGCAAAGGTGTCACCTCGCCTCCAACCCCCTTCCTGGGTTCTCACATTACATGCTCAGGTATCTTCCTTCAAGGCCAGTCTCCCATCCCCCAATGCAGACCGTCCCAGCCAAACCCCCCTGCCTTCCCAGGCCAACACTCCCCACTCAGCATTCAAAGACCACATTAAGAACAGTCCCAGTTCGTCACATGCTCCGCTATCTGTTAAATGCAGTACTTGCTCATCTGCTCACCCACACACAGCAGAAAGAGAGCTCAGCACAGAGCTCCCACATTGTCTCGTTACCTTGGCAAGATCAAGCTGCCGAACTTTACTGCTGACGTTCTCAGCCAGGTTACAAGTGAAGGTGATCATCCCAGATAACTGTCTGGCATCCCCCTCAATCAGCTGCAGGTTAGGACTGGAAACAGATGCAGGGAACATTGGTCATACATATGAAAGCGGATATGAAGTAGCAGTACATTCTGCAATGTATCTCCCCACACAGGCACTTGCATCTGCCAGCACCACCCCTCATGAACTGCTGCGTACTTTCACTGAGGCAAGAGGCCAAATCCAAGAGTGAGATCTAGAAGACAGCAGCACATCCAGGCCTGACCAATGGCCGTCTCCCTTGCAGTAAAAGGGTGTGTGGAGTCGGATTGATGTGCTGGCCTTGTGTTTTGTGGAACTGCCATCTCGTATTCCAGAATCCAAGCTTTTATTAAATAGAATTGAGAATCTAGCTCTTATGGTCATAAAAATAACTTACAAAATGAACTAGAGGTAAGTAGATGCAGTGAAGTCTGCACATGTCTACAGACAGCCTGAAACAACAGAGCTCAAGAGGCATGCTATTTCCATTCAGATAAATTGATGGTTAACTCTTAAGCCTACTGTTAACAATCTGAATGTAATCTTTGTTTACCATTTCACTACTGATCAAAGAAGAGTTAGATGATTATGAAGAACTTCACAATCTATTGTGAATTGGCAGCTCATTTTGTGGTCACATCACAAGAGAGTATCACTATTTTTTCTCACCCCAAACTAATGCTGTATAATTCTTTTTCATGTACCTTTCATTTCAAAGTGCTTTCCAGACAGAAATTGCTTCCCCACACTAAAAAGCAACAGAGGGTCCTGTGGCACCTTTAAGACTAACCGATGTATTGGAGCATAAACTTTCATGGGTGAATACCCACTTTGTTAGATGCATGTAATGGAAATTTTCAGAGGCAGGTATAAATCAGTGTGGAGATAACGAGGTTAGTTCAGTCAGGGAGGGCGAGGTGCTCTGCTAGCCGTTGAGGTGTGAACACCAAGGGAGGAGAAACCCCTGATACTTCCCCACACTGACATGCAGCTTCATCTGTGGTAGAACGAAGCAGCTGCTGAACAGCGTAAGGTAACACTACAAGGAAGAATTTGAGATCCAGTTGACACTACAGCTTGCTTACTTTCTTTTTCTTTTCAAATCAAAGCATCAGATCACATGGTACTAGCTTCACACAAGCAGGATTAAAGTGGTGAACTACTCACCCCAGGCGATGAAGGGCGACTATCTTGCTCTCTATGGTACTCTGTTGTTCCAGGAGTGCCTCCAGCTCTTCCTCCACCCCTTTCTGAAAAAGAAAGCAGCCCCACGTCACTTCATGCCCCTTTCAGACCGATCATCAACGCCACTAGCTAAGAACCAAACTCTCAAACCAGGAGCATGAGCCGAGCAGGGCACTAAAGCTTCTGAGAGTTCAACTCACAGTGCAATCCTTCAAAAGCCCAGCAATCCATCCTCATCGGACTACGCTTACACCCCAGTCTCTTTTCCAAGGCCAATTCTGGGGCAGGCGGGGGGGTCTCTATCATACAACTTTTAAAAAAAGATCACCTCTGCCCAAGGTACAGGTGACCAAGCTGCCTACATGAGGGAATCAGAGTTCAGCAATGTGCTCCGGGGCTTAGAGGATGTGATTGCTGCAGAGGCAATAGAATCAGCCTGTCAGGGCTGTAACAGGTGGTCAAAGAAGCAGTTAACATTGTAGCAATCTTTCCTGGCCATCTAATGAAGTTCTGGCAAAGAGACATCCAGTCTTTCTGGTCAGAGGCTACATCACCACCACATCGGGGGCAGAGGGAGTGGGAATACTTGAATAACATGACGACAGCGGCACTAAAGTCACCTACATAGAAACGGCTGTGTGTTAATTTTGGAAAGTCACCTCCCCCCCCTCAGGTAAGCCAGAGACACTGATGTTTTCCCTCCAAACGAGATGCAGGTGATTCCCTGCAGCGCTTTAGCGAGGCGTCTCAGCAGATCTCAAAGCGCCGTCAGAGGAGGTCAGTGACAGGGCGAGGCAGCCAGGACACCGAGCTGCACTTCTCGCGAGCGTTTCGAAGAACACCTCGCGGTTCTCCCGCAAAGGAAAAGGAATCAGATCGGGACCTCTTCTCCTGTCCCAGGGACCCGACTCCCGGAGGGGGCGCGGGGCAGACCCGGGACCCGGCGCTGGGCGGAGCTGCCCCACCTCCTCCCCGCACAGGCGGCTGTAGGCGGCCTCCAGCTCTGGCAGGTCGGTGAGCGAGCGGATCCGCTCCATAGACAGTGACGAGGCGCCGCCGCCTCCTTCCCCCACTGGCAACCTCAGGCCCGAGCCAGCCGCCGCCATCTTTGGTTCCGGGTGACACCGTCACTTCCGGAAGAGCCGCCGAGGCCCCGGCGGTGCGGTCCGTTCGGCGGTTAGGGCTGTCCTAATTGGTGCCTGAGTGGCGCATGCTCGCGAGGCCTCTCGGTTTGGGTTGGCGACGCGGAGCGAAGGTCTCCGGGGGGCCGAAAGCGGCGGGATAGGAGCCCGGCTGGAATTGCTTCGTCCTTGTGTTGGGTTCGTTCAGGCGTTGAGCGGACAGCCTCGCGTCGCGCGCGCCGGGCCCGTCGGAAGCCCCTGGGGGCGGGGCACGGCAGGGCGCGCGCTGGATCGATGGCGGAGCGGGTTGGCAGGCTGGCGGCCTAGGGGGAGCGAGCGAATCCGCCGCCATCCCGCGCGGTGAGAGCCGCCGCAGCCTGCGCCGTAGCGCCGGGTAGGGGAGCGCGACGTGCGGTGACTGTGGGGCGGGGTATCGGCCGCGCTGGGCTCCGCGAGCGCGCCCTGTAACCGTCCTGGTTCTGCGGCCCCTTCCGCTCCGGGCGGGGGAGGGGAGCGCGGGGAGCCCTCGCGGGAGGGGAGGGGAGGTCAGGTCGTGCAGACGGAGGTGAGCGCAGGCTGTACCGGCGGGAGCCGCACGTGGGAAGGGGAGGGGGCAAGTGGGGGGAGTGCGCGCGGAACAATGGGGAAGAGGGGAGCTGAGCATTGAACACCGGTGGGGAAAGGAAGCAAGACGGGGCTGGGGTGGGGAAGCGGCGAGCCTTAAATATATGGAGAGATACCTCTGTCCTAGAGCTGGAAGGGACCCCGAAAGGTCATCGAGTCCAGCCCCCTGCCTTCACTAGCAGGACCAAGTACTGATTTTGCCCCAGATCCCTAAGTGGCCCCCTCAAGGATTGAACTCACAACCCTGGGTTTAGCAGGCCAATGCTCAAACCTTCCTGCGCTATCCCTCCCCCCTTCCTTCCTTCCTTCCCTCCCTCCCTTTTTGAATGGCCTTTGGGTGCTTTGATTGCATGTGTCTGCCTGGTGCTGTTCCTGTGTGTGCTGCCTCACAGTGAAGAGGTGACCAATCTTGCCTGACTTTTGTGTTCCCCGGGAGAAGCCAGGCCTCCTCCATAAACAGGGTGACTCCCTGGAGGTGCCTGAAGACAAATATTTCCGTGGGAGGGTGCCCTTGTTCCTCCAGGGCTTTATTAAAGGGTCCCTAGTAGCTTGAAAATCGAGTCTGCTTTTAAGAATAGCTGCAGGCGCTGAGTCACTGCTGTGTTTTGTGGTTTTATTATCGCTGGGAACTATTTTGTTGTTGTTCTAAACGTTTTTCTTTCCTCTGTTGCTGTGTGAAAGACCCACACACAGTGGAATCTTGGTCTCCCCTGGGGAAGTGGAACTGACCACACAAAGGGTGCTGAAATGCACAACCGGAAAATAATTTTTAAAAATCTCTGTGTTTTTAGTTGTAATGTCTTAGGTGCTGCTTGTAACTATCATAGGTTACAGACTTCCCAACAAGATTGTAATCATAGAATCATAGAATATTAGGGTTGGAAGATACCTCAGGAGGTCATCTAGTCCCACCCCCTGCTCAAAGTAGAACCAACACCAAATAAATCATCCCAGCCAGGGCTTTGTCAAGCTGGGACTTAAAAACCTCTAAAGAAGGAGATTCCACCATCTCCCTAGGTAACCCATTCCAATAGTCACTCGGTCCCTAGTCTGTAGCAGTGCATGGGATTCTTCCTTCCAAAGTGCAGGACTCTGCACTTGTCCTTGTTGAACCTCATCCGATTTCTTTTGGCCCAATCCTCCAATTTGTCTAGGTCACTCTGGACCCTGTCCCTACCCTCCAGCGTATCTACTTCTCCTCCCAGTTTAGTGTCATCTGCGAACTTGTTGAGAGTGCAATTAATCCTGTCATCCAGATCATTAATAAATATGTTGAACAAAACTGGCCCCAGGACTGAGCCCTGGGGCACTCCGCTTGATACCGGCTGCCAACTAGACATCGAGCCATTGATCCCTACCCGTTGAGCCTGACAATCTAGCCAGCTTTCTATCCACCTTATAGTCCATTCATCCAATCCATACTTTAACTTGCTGGCAAGAATACTGTGGGAGACAATATCAGAAGCTTTGCTCAAGTCAAGATATATCACATCCACCACTTTCCCCATATCCACAGAGCCATCCACAATCTTTATGTTGTCTCTTTAATTTAGATGGAAGCTGCTGCCCCTTTCCCCTTATCTACCGGTAGAAATAAGAATTTCAGGCTGGGTTTCTACAGTACAGGGCAGCCAGGGTAAACTGCTCTAAGCCACAATTTTCACTGGTACAGCTTACCCCAGTTTCAAGCAAAGGGTGAACTCCACTGATGAACATAGCAGCTTTGCTTGTCTATGCTAGGAGTTTGTGTTGTATTGCCAGCTGGCCACTGATGGCTGTGATCTGTAACCAGTGTCTCATTTAAAATGATGCCATCGAGGTTGATGAGCTTAACATTAAACCTAACCTATTTTTAATTTTTTTTAAATGAAGCCCAGATTTAGTCTTTCCTTCCTGTCAGCACTTCCAAACAAGAGCTGCAGTATTCTTGTCCATTACCTATAAACCCAGGGACCTAGAGAATGGAGCACTGAACTGAAAGTCAGGAGGCCTGGGTTCTTTCCTTATCTCTTGATCTTGGACAAGTCACTTCACCTCTCTGTGTCTTAGTTTCTCCACGTGTAACATGAGAATAACACTTGCTTCCTCTGTAAAGTGCTTGGATTGCTACTGATGTGGCATTATTAGTGGTATTATTAAATCCCCAGAAGCAGGAATGGAGTAAAAATACACAGGGAACCAGGACTGAAGTCACTTTTGACAGCTTGTCCTTGCAAGAGCGTAGCCAAGGGCCTGTGCAATTTGTGCTTGTCACTCAAGTCAGGTGCCTGCAGAATCAAACAAAGCTAGTATGTCAGTTTTTATGCAGCTCCTAGTCTGTCCTAAACTTAGATTGTAAATTGCATTAAAAAATCACTTTAGGCTAATAATTTCTGCAACAAATTACCAGGTTTATCCTTCGTTCCTTCTAAATGAGTGTGACATGGATGGAAACGTCAGAGTCAGCCTAAAGGACCAAAAAAAAAAAAAAAAAGCTGACCTGCTATCTTTGTTTAAAAAGGAACTAAATGTCTTTTAAAGTGAAATCCCTAAATAACTAGAGTAGGAAGCTAGGGCTTTCAGTGAATAGCTGACTTGATCTAGTGGACTGAGCCATGGAATGAAGAACCAGGAACACCCAAGTTCTAATCTTGGCTCTGACTTGGAAGTTTGTGGCTTTGAGCAAGTTTTCCTATTGTTAAAATAGGGATAATCTCATGAGTACAGAGAAGGCTGGGCGGAGGGGGGAGTCCTGATTCATCAGTGTTTGTAAGGTCCGTGAATGTTGGCCAGTTAGAATAAGATGATTCATGCAATCTCAAAATTGTGTCTGGGGCACAGAAACACAGGCTGTTAATGCTGTTCCTTTGGGCTGACACAATGTACTTTTTTAATGTAGATCCTGTTTTGCATAAGGCATATTCTTAATTTTTGTTGCTGTTTTGTTCACAGCCGACTCAATAAGTGAGACGCATGAGTGAAGTGATCTGTCGCCACCATGTTCCTTTACAATTTAACGTTGCAGCGAGCCACTGGCATCAGCTATGCCATCCATGGCAATTTCTCAGGTAATCTCTGCTCCCCTGACTAGGGGACTTTCAGGCTGAAGCAAAGAAGATCTTTTCAGTTATAAGCTACTTAGCTACAGTATTAGTTTTTCATCGAGGTTCCGCTCCTATTAGTGCTGCTACCTGGGTTGACTAAGAAGCTGCAATTTGAAGGAAAGATTTGGTCTTGAGAAAGAACTTGGATCCAGGAACTTACAAGTTCAGATCCTGGTTTTCTCACTGAATTTGTGGGGCCTTAATTAAACCATTAAAAAAAATAACCCCATATATATATGATGGGGGCTAATTTAGCTACAACGAATCAGGAAAAAGATCTTGGAGTCATCGTGGATAGTTCTCTGAAGATGTCCACGCAGTGTACAGAGGCAGTCAAAAAAGCAAACAGAATGTTAGGAATCATTAAAAAGGAGATAGAGAATAAGATGGAGAATATATTATTGCCCTTATATAAATCGATGGTACGCCCACATCTCGAATACTGCGTACAGTTGTCTCCTCATCTGGCACTAGAAAAGCTTCAGAGAAGGGCAACTAAAATGATTAGGGGTTTGGAACGGGTCCCATATGAGGAGAGATTAGAGGTAGGACTTTTCAGCTTGGAAAAGAGGAGACTAAGGGGGATATGATAGAGGTCTATAAAATCATGAGCGATGTGGAGAAAGTAGATAAGGAAAAGTTATTTACTTATTCCCATAATACAAGAACTAGGGGCCACCAAATGAAATGAATAGGCTGCAGGTTTAAAACAAATACAAGGAAGTTCTTCTTCACACAGCGCACAGTCAACCTGTGGAACTCCTTGCCTGAGGAGGTTGTGAAGGCTAGGACTATAACAGGGTTTAAAAGAGAACTGTATAAATTCATGGAGGTTAAGTCCATTAATGGCTATTAGCCAGGATGGGTAAGGAATGGTGTCCCTAGCCTCTGTTTGTCAGAGGGTGAAGATGGATGGCAGGAGAGAGATCACTTGATCATTACCTGTCAGGTTCACTCCCTCTGGGGCACCTGGCATTGGCCACTGTCACAGGATACTGGGCTAGATGAACCCAGTACGGCCGTTCTTATGTTCTCTGTGCCTCAGTTTTCTGATCTATAAACTGGATACTTGGAATACTCTGGAGGTTGTGAGACTTGCTTTGGTGATTAATGTTTGAAAGGCACTTTGAATTTCCTGGTTTTTACATCTCCTAACTTATAGTTGGTGATAAGTTTCTCATGACTTTGGCTTCTTAGGAACCAAACAACAGGAAATTGTTGTTTCCCGGGGGAAGATCCTGGAGTTGCTCCGCCCTGATCCAAACACAGGGAAAGTACACACCTTGCTGACAGTGGAAGTGTTTGGAGTCATTCGTTCCCTCATGGCCTTCAGACTGACAGGTGGAACCAAAGATTATATCGTGGTGGGTAGTGATTCGGGTCGCATCGTTATCCTGGAGTACCAGCCTTCCAAGAACATGTTTGAGAAGATTCACCAGGAAACCTTTGGCAAGAGTGGCTGTCGCAGAATCGTTCCTGGCCAGTTCTTGGCTGTGGACCCAAAGGGCCGTGCTGTCATGATCAGTAAGTCAGTGGGGATCTGTACTGGCCCCTTAGTTGTAGCAGTTAAAGAAATGAGTGGGGGAAGCTGATTCTCCTTGGAATTGTTGCTTTGCCTTTTCCTTACTTCAAGGATGACCGTTTTTGCAGCCTGCTTCTCAGCTGTAGTCTCAAGTGCTTTTCATGCAGGCATTTCATTCAATTCCAGCCTTTGGAATGAAACGTCCAGGTGTTTGGAATTGTTCCTACCTATTGTCATGATTGCACAAATGAGTACCAAAAATTGGGCCAAAACAGTGTTGGAAAGAAACCTGCTCAGGTAGTGGTCAGCAAAGAACCCATTTGAGGACGATGATTGGAAAAAGGGAAGTTGGGATGCAGACAGCCCAGTCATGGTGCAGCCAGCGTCCTCTGCCTGAAATGATGATATGAATTCATGTCTCTTCTCTGAGATTACCTATGGAGACAGCTGTGCATTTCTGATCAGGCCCTACAGGTATAAACGCTTAGATTATTCCACCTTTCAGGGTTTGCATTACCAGGCAGCTCAACAACTCTATTCTAGTGAAAATAATGACAAGACTGGCTTGGACGGAAGCTGCTTGCTTCCTTTTAACCTGAAGGTAGCATAGTACAATTCACCTGTTATTCAGGGTGACAGCTGAGAGCAGGACTTGCTCAGTAAATGACTGTGTGCGCTGTGTATCAGCAAAGAAACGCATACCTCAATTACAGTGCAATTTGGGAGGGTTTCCATGGGACTGTTTCCCTTTCGTTTCATAGCTGCTACTCTTTCCTCATCTGTTAGCTACTGTGGCTGCATGTTTTGCCAAGGAGTTGGGCTCCTCAGGCAGATACTGCTGCAGATTTTCGCCTGCGAACTGAACATACCTTGAGTTGCGGTTTGCGTGAGTGGAGCTTAAGAAGGTCACCTGCACGGTTAACCTGTGCCTGAGTCACTGAGTCATTCTGAAAGATTTTAAATACTGCAGTTAGGAAGTTGACATAAACTTAAGTGTGATAGGGAAATTATGGGACAAGATGTTACGTTTCTGTAACCCTGCAAGGCTGTCAGTTGGCAGTTTTTGTGCAAAGGCTGGTGCCGGTGCAGTTGTCTTCAGCTTTGCGTCCCCAATCTAGGTATTTTATGCATTGTTGTTCCCTGCAGGTGCCATTGAGAAACAGAAGCTGGTATACATCCTGAACAGAGATGCAGCTGCCCGGCTCACCATTTCTTCCCCACTGGAAGCCCACAAGGCCAACACCTTGGTCTACCACGTGGTGGGAGTAGATGTGGGGTTTGAAAACCCAATGTTTGCTTGTCTGGAGATGGACTATGAGGTAACCAGGGACGAGGTTCTTGTCTCTTACCCTACTCTCTCTGCTCAGCTAGTTCGGTCTCCTTCCTCTCTGTCCCTTCACCTAGTGTGTCCACTTATGTCAAGCCTTCTCTGCCGTGCTAGCTGTCTGGGACAACCTCCCTGGGTCTCTGCGCATTGACTGTCAGTCTCAGTGCCAGTATTAGCTGAAATCCTCTTAATTGCTTGGTCCTTCTGTTACTAAACTGTGAACTACAGCCCTCAATGCTCGTTTTGTATTTTCGTCTCACTCTGGCCTTTGCACTTCATTCCAGTGCTACTGTTCATGTTTAGAACTGCCTCCCTCTGCTGCAGCAGTACCCCGCCCTTCACTCGCATTTCTCTTCCAAACACACTTCCCCTCTCAAGCTTTCAGTTAGCGATCCACCAGAATTACCGCCCCAGGTATAGCGGCATTGTCTGTAAACTCATTGAATCGGGAGTCCTCTCTCTTTAAGTTGTTACAGCACTGAGCATATTTCTGGTGTTCAGGAAATTAATAATGGTGGTGCATTTTGGGAGAGAATGTGCATGAATGATTTTATGCAAAATAAAATTGCGTGTCATAGTGTAACAACTATGCATTGTGGTTTCAAATGTGCCCTAGAATCTCTTCCGTCCCGCCAGGGGGCTAGTGATACCATAGCTGGCAGCTAGGGGAACATTGAAAATCAGTGTAAGGTGTTTCTCAGCATATCTAGCTGCAAAGGCAGCTGTTTTTACAGTTACGTGTTGCAACTAACCAGCGCTGCCTATGTGTCTGCCTCTGACAATAATTCTACCCAGTTACTTCCCATTTGCTGCCTGTGGTCTTGATCCTTTGAGGTGCTGTGCCTTCAGCTTCCATTGACTTCAGTGGCAGTGGTGGATGCTGAATGCTTTTCAAGATCGAGTCCTGTGTTATCTTTGAATTGCTGTTGTGGTTGTTAATGAGTATAACACCATTCCAGAGACTTCATAAGATTTCTTTTCCTTTAAATGTACAGATAATGTTGCTGGCTGTAGACAAAATATTTGTGCACTATTTTTCCAGGAAGCTGACAACGATCCAACGGGAGAAGCAGCAGCTAACACCCAACAGACCCTGACATTTTATGAGTTAGACCTGGGTTTGAACCACGTAGTTAGGAAATACAGTGAACCTTTGGAGGAGCATGGCAACTTCCTTATAACAGGTACTACCCTCCCCATTGCCAAGTCACTGCCCGTTCTCCCAGCAAAAAGACAGGGGAGAACATATTGCACATTTGGGGAGGGGGGTGTCATAACCTGAGCTGTTTTCCTGCTCTTCGTTGGGCCTGGAAGTCAGGTGAAAACTAAAAATTCTCATGTGCTACATGGAATTTTGAAGAGTTTGATTTTCTTGCAGCCTGAAGTGATGAGTTTTTCATGTCTCTTCTCTGAGATGTATCCTGGAGATAGCATTTCACTCTGATTGGGCTCTGAGGTGGATCCTGGAGATAGCATTTCACTCTGATTGGGCTCTGAGGTGGATCCTGGAGATAGCATTTCACTCTGATTGGGCTCTGAGATGGAAGTATTTGAAGGCTTCCATTGGGAAAGGGTGTGGTTTAAAAAAAAAAAAAAAAAAAAGCTGGAGAATGAGTTTGCCAGCTGACAAAATAAACAAATGGAAATACAAACAGAGTGGTAGCTCCATGTGATCACAACTTGATTTCAAGAGCAGTTATGGGCTAACCTTAAGGTTTGATTTTGGGGGTGGGACTTTGGCCTGCTCTGCTCATTGCAGAGGTTAGTTTGGAGTTTTAGAATCCAGATTCATTTGAAGACCGTGATTTATGGTACAGATACCCAAAGGGTGTCCCAAAGGCTTAATGCTGACTGGGCTATTCTGCAGTTCACTGTATCTTATATGTGTCCTGTGGATACTGTAGGCTAGTGGGCTCCAGGGCTCTGAACACTCAGTTTGTGGTTTTTATTGCTGGTAATTTCAGTTTCTGAGAAGGAAGTACCAGGAGATCATGTGGGAACCTGCTTCTTGTGATTTGCAATAGCAGATAAATGCATGTCAGATACATGGGGTGACTGGGGTTGCCAGTATGGTGCCTGAGCATCTCAAAGGTTTGGGTTCATTTATGGGACTGGGTGAGAGGTGTAAAAACGAAATATTAGGCAGTTGTTTATGACCCCCAAAGTTTCATTCTCCATCCCAAACTCTGCCTTATGCAGATAGAGAAGCCTATGCTTGCAACCCTGGGTCTTCTCCACCATAAACTGAAGCAGGTGTAGATACATCTGAGAATATGGAGTGGAGATTATCCAGATTTCTTTTGAGCAACAGGGCTTTTTCTCTTCTCTTAATGAAGTTTCCATCTCATCCCTTAGTTCCTGGTGGCTCCGATGGTCCCAGCGGGGTGCTGATCTGTTCTGAAAACTACATCACCTACAAAAACTTCGGTGACCAGCCTGATATCAGATGTCCCATTCCTAGGAGAAGGGTGAGAATTTCATCTCATGCCCTGCTTTATAGGCCTTTTCTTTAAATGTTCCACATGGACACTTAATATCAGCTTATTTGGAGGGACACTTTTGAGGAAGGCGGTACGTAGTGATTGAAAAGCTGTGGAGGGAAAGCCTGCCTTACCAGCCAGTCATGTCATCTGTACGGGAAGGTTTTGGAGTTTGCCTGTAGTCTGACGTGATGGGTTGAGTTCATCTTGTCTCTGAGGTTTACCCTTGAGATAGTCCTTTCTCTCTTACCAGGCTCTGAGATGGCAGCACTGGTAGTATGAACCATGATTTATATGGCATGGTGGGAAATATTCACCCTAGTACATGAAGATGAATTCCACAGCTGCTCTGTTCCACTTTGTGCTGTTTCCTTTTAGAGGAGTGCATAAAAATAGCCATACTGGGTCAGACCAAAGGTCCATCTAGCCCAGTGTCCTGTCTTCTGACAGTGGCCAGTGCCAGTTACTTCAGAGGGAATGAACAGAACAGGGCAATTATAAAGTGATCCATCCCTTGTTATCCAGTCCCAGATTCTCGCAGTTGGAGGTTTTGGGACACCCAGAGAATGGGGTTCCATCCCTCACCATCTCGGCTAATAGCCACTGATGGACCTGTCCTCCATGAACTTACTAATTCTTTTTTTGAACCCGTTATTCTTTTGGCCTTCACAATATCCCTGGCAACGAGATCCCCAGTTTAACTGTGCGTTGTATGAAGAAGTACTTCCTTTTGTTTGTTTTAAACCACGGGTTCTCAAACTGGGGGTTGGGACCCCTCAGGGGGGGTCGCGTGCTGTCAGCCTCCACCCCAAACCCCGCTTGTTCTCCAGCATCCATAATGGTGTTAAGTATATAAAAAAGTGTTTTTAATTTATTAGGGGGGGTTGCACTGAGAGGCTTGCTATGTGAAAGGGGTCACCAGGACACAAGTTTGAGAACCACTGTTTTAAACAAAGTAGGCTGTAGCTAGCTGACACTGTGTCGCATTGGGCAAGTATGACCAAAGCCCACACACAGCAGATGCCACAGGTCAGTTCTATATGGCTAGTGACCCTTGTGTACCACAATTGGTTTTGCAATGTGTGAGATTGTCCATCTGGGGGGGAAAGGGGTAGGAGGGAGAATACCTCACAGTTTTGGCTCTTCTGAAAAACGTCTGTCAGGAAGAATCAGCTTTCCTGAGAGCATTACGGATGAGTCAGGAGAACATTGGGAAGGGGTATGCTATGCACAAAACCCTTTCCAGATGCTATAGTCCCTCAAGCTTTCCCTTTTGCTAGGACCATTGATCAAGGGGAGTATATCCTGCCTTGCAGGGGAATGGCTTTGCTGAAAGGTGATCTTTCCACCTCCAACATTTATAAACCTCTGATTTATCTTCCCTGTGACAGAATGACTTGGATGACCCAGAGAGGGGTATGATTTTTGTCTGCTCTGCTACACACAAGACCAAATCCATGTTCTTCTTCCTGGCCCAGACAGAGCAGGGAGATATCTTCAAAATCACCCTAGAGACTGATGAAGACATGGTAGGTTGATTGAGGAGGAAGCTACTTTTACTTCTTGAAATATGTCCTTGAGAAGCTTTCCCATCATGCTGCATTTTCCCACTGTGATGATACTTAGTTTAAAGCATTTTCCCCTAATTCAAATGATTTTTAAGTTAGTCTCTAGCTGTGTGTAGAGACGAATGACTCTGCATCTATCCTATTAGCTGACAGCTGCCGTAACTTGCTAGTTACCACGTGCGCAACACACAGACAGAAGGTGACAAGACTTAGGTTGCTAAGTCACATGGGCACTTTTAAAAATGTTACCCGTGGTCCCTGCTCCAAATGGCTTATTCCAAAACATGGCCCGGGAGATTCTACCACACAGTTCCCTAGGACAACAGATTCCAGAGTGCAATGATCCGTCTTGATCTGAGCAGCCATACTTGGCTGCACCTATGGATTGAATATGGGGGTGCCTGCAATCTGTTCAGTTTTATGCAAACTAGGTGCAGTCAGTTGGGCAGAGTTTGGCCATCCCATGTCACACAGCTTTTTCAGCTGAGATAACAAACTCTCCTTCTGAAACTAATAGGAAAAAATGAGAATTGCTTTGTGCTGCCAGTCACTGCTCCCCTGGCCATCCCGCCGCATCTCTGTGCTGCAGTGATCCCATTTGTGGTCTCGGGGAAAAAACGTCTGAAATGTCACTAACCCCCATTGCCTTTAACGTGACAAACTCTTCCCAAAAGTGTCATGATAGAAGACTGTGTTGGTTTAGTAGTTTAAGACTGGCCTCAGGCCTTTCATAGGAACCATTACGGCAACTTCAGGTCTGTCCAAACTGTAAGTGGCCATTCTAAGAGACATCTCCCCAATCCTCTGAGTGAATGACGTGGATGCCAGGTGGGAGTTCTCTCTTTCTCGGTAGGACTGCTGAACTTTTTCATGTCTCTCGTAAGCCTTGAACTCAGATTCCCATGCAAAATAGCCTCAAGAGTAAAGCAGAAAGCCTGGGTTGTGTTTACGCTCAGAATGCCATCCAGTCTGAACTTGGGGAGTGAAGGCAGCTGCCCTAAACTATCGATAAGGCGAGCGCTCTTGACTGTGCTCAGTCACTGCTCATTTCCTTCCTCTGAAGGTAACTCCAAGGCAGTCTTGTAATAAACTACAATCCCAAATGCATCAGTTCCTGTATCTCTGAATGGGAAAGTGGGCTGCGCTTTTGTGTGTGAGGGGACATAGCCCATCTCCAGAGAGGGACTGAACTGAGCTGTCTCACTCACCGTTACTCCTACCTCTCCGGTGCTTTCAGGTGACAGAGATCCGACTGAAGTATTTTGATACTGTTCCTGGGGCTGCTGCCATGTGTGTGCTGAAAACAGGGTTCCTCTTTGTGGCATCTGAGTTTGGAAACCAGTGAGTAAATCATTTCATTTCCTTCATGTGCCCTGCTGAATGTTACTGGTACTCTCATTAGCATGACAGAGTGCTGTGGCCGTTGGTAGGCTGTGTAAAAAGACAGGGGCTCTCCCTTAACGAGTTGATGGTCTAACTTGTCCAAGTGCATTGACCACAGCTTTTAAGCCCATTCATGTATCCCGGAGAACCTCCTCGGTATTGATCGGCTTTGTGGAAGTACTCGTAGATTGTCAGATCTTTGGGGCAGTGTTGTGGTGCTACCCCAGGATACCCAGGATTGTGAGGCCTCTCTCTACCACCTGCCTTTAGCACCAGGGAGCCTTGTCTGTGCATGCCAGGGGTCAGCTCCCTGACTCCACCTTCCACAGGCAACATAATCACTCTCCTCTCAGCCTACACAGACTCCACTGTCTCTCGGCAGATTAGCAATAGGCAAACTCCACCCCCTGAGCCCTCTGCGCGTCTCCCTAGAGTGTCCAGCCACTGGGCACTCGTGCAATTACCAGATCCACTGTTCCCAAAGGAACAGTACACCCCAACTTCACTTTAGACTGTTCTGCTTAATTCACAGCACTTAGATTTTGTTATAGCGGAAAGAAGGATAAGTTTATTTAAGAAAGAACAGAGGTTAAGGGAATAGAAGTATTGGAAACAATTGGTTACACATCAAATAAAATCAACCTGCATTCTGGAACCTAGAGTTAGTGAATAAGGTACTTTCCTGTCTAATAAAGTTTAGCTCACCCCATGTCTTTGTCACAGCGCTTCACAGCCCTGGTTGGCTATGATCCTCCATTCGTAAGACATGCACTTGGCAGCATGTCCCCTTGGTGAAGGATCCAAGGCATACCTTAGTACCCCCACATAGACCCCTAAAGTCCATTGTCTTCACTCCTAGACAGGAGACACGCACACACACACACCCATACTGTTCTTGTTTTCCTGCAGCTTTTCCTCTCTTGAGATTTTGCAATCTTGATTAGCCTGGAGGCTCAGTATGCAAATAGATTTGCATTGTGAGGCATACATACACATCGCCAGACCGAGAGAGAAGTGTCTCTTTCATCTTGCTTGAAAGGAACCTCTTTATCCTAACTCTCAGATCTTAAGAACAGAATTTCCAGCATCTGTACAAAACTCCTTAAATATTATCCCTTCAGGCATTTCACTGTGATGATGATGATGACTACTGAGCTATTGGCTTTTGGTAGACACCGTACGTGCCACCCTTTGGTGAATGAATTTGCACATACCAGACCAGGGGGGTGGGGGTCCTGTACCCCCTATGCATCCCCTCTATACCCTCAGCCAGTTGACACCAAGAGATCACAGGCAGGGACTGTCTGTAGAGCACCCAGTGCCATGGGTTCCTGGACCAATTGGGGATTTTGAAGGATGGATGTTGGTGCATAGGAAGTGAGAAGCTGTTCCACATGTATTGCCAAGAGCAAATGCCTGGGCAGACAGTGAAGGGAATTGGAAGCTTGTTTAAGCAGGTGTCTGATCAGTTTAGATTTTGCTGCTACCAGATGCTACCATCAGACACGTGTCCATCAATTAACTGTTTTTGTCATTGCTCATGGTAGTGAATTTTTACCTTAACTCCCTTTCATTGGTGTTTAGGTTTGTCTACTTTCTAATCGCACAAAAACTGAACACCCTTTCCCTGCTCCTTCTCCGAGGCCCAGTCCCTGCCCACTCCATCCCCCTTCCCTCTGTCGCTCACTCTCCCCCAGCCTCACTCATGTTCACTGGGCTGGGGCAGAGGGCTGGGTGTGGTCTCTGGGGTGGGCCCAGGGATGAGGGGTTTGGAATGCAGGAGGGGGCTCTGAGCTGGGGGGTGGAGCCGAGGGGTTCGAAGTGTGGGAGGGGGCTCCAGGCTGAGGCAGGGGGTTCAGCTGTGGAAGGGAGTGTGGGCTCTGGACTCGGGGTGTAGGTTCCAAGGTGGGGCTAGTAATGATGTGTTCAGGGTGTGGGAGGAGGCTCTGGGCTGGGGCAGGGAGTTGGGGTGCGGAGGTGTGTGGCATGCGGGCTCCAGGAGGGAGTTTGGGGCAGGGGGTTGGAGTGCAGGCTCTGGGATGGGGCAGGAGGTTGGGATGCAGGAGGGGGTGCGGGCAGCGGGCTTCAGACGGCGCTTACCTTGGGGGGGCTCCCTGGAAGCAGCGACATCTCCCTCGGCTCCTAGACATGGGGGCGGCCAGGCAGCTCTGTGCAGTGCGCGCACTGCCCCTTCAGCTCCCATTGACCGCGGTTCCCATCCAATGGGAGCTGCAGAACCAGCACTCAGGGCGGGGCCAGCACACGGAGTCCCCTGGCCGTCCCTCTGACTCAGAGCCAGAGGGACGTGTCACCACTTCCGGCAGCCATACTGAGCCAGGTATGGAGCCTGCCAGCCCCGCCAACCGGACTTTTAATGGCCCGGTCAGTGGTGCTTATCGGAGTCGCCAGGGTCCCTTTTCGTCCGGGCTTTCCATCGAAAATCAGACACCCGGCAATCCTATTTGTTAGACCAGTGTACGCCTGTCAAAGGACCAAACCATGTGAGCTTGGAAATAGTCTCTAGTGTCTTTGTGGCCCACTCTCAGAAGCAAATGTGACATTTTACCATGACTGGTTTTCTTTTTCAATAACGACACTAGTTATTCTTGCATAGTAGAAGTGCTGTCAAGCACTTTTGTTTCATGTTTTGATCAGCCTTTACAGATGTTATAACCTGTAGGGGCATGTTCTCTGATGTCTTGAGTATTTAGGTTTTGTTTCTCTGTGTGGCCGATTAAAGGTTTTGTTTCAAAGTTTCGTTTGCTGTAACCTCTCTTGGTCCAGAGTTTTACAAGTGATCCTAAGTTGCACACACAAAATTCTGTGCATTTCCACACAGTTACCAGAGTTGTGTATGCAAATTTGGGGTTAGCGTTCATGTAGTTTAGTACCTGAGTTTCCAAACATGTCTTGCAAGCTCCTGTAGAGCCAGCCAGCAGGTGGAGCTCTAGGCAACTAACAAAAGTCTAGCCGTTAGCTCTGAACAGAGCAAACCAGAGTAAAAAGAACACAAGAAACAATTCAATCTGTCTTTATGGATCTGTTTTCCTTATGTGTGCAAAACTTGCTTATTTTAATACTCTAGCTTATAAGACAGGGTAGCAGGTGATTTTTGAACACCTAGAAAATAGCATTTGTTCCTCCCTAAAACATTCAGACTCCGGTGTTAGCCAGGGGTCTTGGTCTTCAAAGATTTAATCATTTAGCTCTTCTTGCTATGAGACAGGAAAATCTAGGAGCCAGGAGTGGGGTGAGCACTGAGCTGTCCAGAGTCTTCTGCCAAAAACAATGATAAAGTCAGGAAGTCAGAACCGGGCAAGAGCTTTAAAAATAGCCCCTAACTCTTTGCCACTCCTTCCTCTCCCCAAGAAAACAATCCCTCCAGGTGAGAGTTGAAATAGCTAAGTGTTCTGTGGAAACAGTACTAATTCTCACTCACCCTTCACCCACACTGAATGCATGGCTGAACTGTAGCTGTAGTTTGCTCTGACTATGCTGTTGTTCTTGCCTTGTGTCTGAAGTTACCTGTACCAGATAGCCCATCTGGGAGATGATGACGAGGAGCCGGAGTTCTCCTCCGCCATGCCCCTGGAGGAAGGAGACACTTTCTTTTTCCAGCCACGACCACTCAAGAACCTGGTGTTGGTGGATGAGCTGGACAGTCTGTCTCCTATCTTGTTTTGTCAGGTATGTCATCATCTGTGAACACATGGTCCTCCCCTTTCCCACCAACCTGCCCTCTGGAGATGTAGGGCCGTTACAATTGTGTAACCACAGAAGCAGATCAGTGTATCATCCATTGTGCTGCTAAGTCAGTTGGTCTTTGAGGTGCCTTACAGAAGTGGAAACTCTTTTCAGAGAATCCGCTTAAAATGGAGAAAGAAAAGCACAAGTAATGATCTCATTTCAGTCTTGCTCTGGTTATTTGCCTGGGTGTGACAGTGCTGCAAGCACTGACAGAAAGGTGGGTTCGCTAAATCCTGAACCCTGGGGGAAAATGACAAGGTGTAAAGCTAAATCTCAGGATACGGGTGTTTGCTGAAAGGGTTATTACCATTCATCAGCTCCATCGGGTACATATATACACCTCAACCCCGCTAGAACACGCGTTTGGATAGAACGTGGTAAAGCAGTGCTCCGGGGGGCTGCGCACTCCGTCGGATCAAAGCAAGTTCGATATAACGCGGTTTCACCTATAACGCGGTAAGATTTTTTGGCTCCCAAGGACAGCGTTATATCGGGGTAGAGGTGTACCTGGTGTTTGGAAATGGGGTGCAATGCACCAGCCCAGTGCTTGCCCTCTAGCATGACTGTTAAACAAGGCCTTGTGTATTCTGCAGCAAACTTGACCTAAATTTTGTGGTTCTCCAGTGCAGCAGACGGGATGTTCTGTGGCAGCGTCAGTTACGTTAAACTGCTGAAACTTCGTTCAGAAAGCAGATTACAGGGCAAACGTTTGAGGGTTTTAGTTTGTCTCCTTGTACATGTTGTGTGACCCACCGTTCCTCTGTGCAGATAGCGGATCTGGCGAACGAAGATACGCCCCAGTTATATGTGGCCTGTGGACGGGGACCTCGGTCATCTCTGAGGGTCCTAAGGCACGGACTTGAGGTAAGATCCCCAGAGGCAGCTCCAGAAATCCACAACAGGAATGTGGAGTTGCCCTTCTTGAATTTATGGCGGGGTGCTCATGATGGCACTGTAATTAAACAATCTGTCCTTGGTGCAACTCTTGAAGGGCTTTGTTCTTTTACCCTTTTCTACCAAAGTCCCTGTGTAAATATAATTTCTTCTTCAGACTCTACAATCAGTCCCTGTTGTCCAGTCATGAGGGTTGTGGTGCTGGAATGTACAGGAGTGATACCCATAGGTTTTCCATTGACCTGCTACCCTGTAATCCCTGAATGTGATCATTTTAGGTGTGTGAACAAATGGAATTAAGAGAGTCAAGCTAGGTGGGGGACCAACTTCGGCTGGTGAGAGAGAGAAGCTTTCGAGCTTTGCAGCGTTCTTTAGGTCTGAGAGAGGTGCTCAGAGTGCCACAGCTATATACAAAGTGGGACAGACTGTTAAGCATAAGGGGTTAACGCTTTTTGCTGGCAACTATTTAAAATGAAGTAGGCAATTAACATCTCTGCAGACCTAGGACAAAGGAGAGTTAGTGGGTTACAGAGTGTTGTAAGGTGCAACATGTCTTAACTCCCACCTTGTATGTAGCTGTGACGCTCTGAGCACCTTTCGCAGAGTTGAAGAATTGCTCTGTGTAGCTCGAAAGCCTTTCTCACCAACATACCCACCTTGTGTCTCCCGTATCTTGGGACCAACCCAGCTACCCTAGCATGCAAACAATGTATGGAATTGATATTCTTCCCCAGAGATTCTCTGGGTCCTTCTCTGATCCCTAACTCCCCATCTGGTGGAACCCAGGTCACAGCCGCTGTCCTGGCCAAGAATGGATGGACCAAGCCGCTCAGCCTGCGGTATCACTCCATGAGATGACATGAGTCACTTTTCTCTCTGTGTCTGGTGTGCTGAAGACTTTGCCTCAACAACATTTCTAGTCCAGGGAGTGAGAGTGGGAACTGAGAACTGCCCTGGGTAGCTGTGCAGACCATTAACCGCTAGTCACTGTAATGCTTCAGTGTTTGACTGGGGTAAACATCTGTTCATCTGAACCTGTTTTCAAAGGAACCCTGCTCTTATTTCCTATTAGGTGTCTGAAATGGCCGTCTCAGAGCTGCCTGGTAACCCCAATGCTGTTTGGACTGTGAGGAGACACATTGAAGGTACATCATCCTTCCCTCAAGCACAGACTAAAATAATCTGTATTGTCCAAGGGCACGGAAAGGGTGCTAAGTAATGCTGCAGTGTGCTCTCCATAACAGCTAGCTGTTCTGATCCAGCTGCTCTGTCTGCATGGTGCAAGGTGTGTGCAAAGACCCAGACATGCTCCGTGTCTAGAAACTACCTTTGGCTTCCCCAAAATCATTACTCTTCCCATTTCATTGGAAAGGAAGCATCCAATATGTGTGGTAGGCAGCAGCATCCATCTCCAGCGTGCTGCTCCTGGTATGCATTCCCAGTAGGATGCAGCTGGACTCAGTGCCAGG
This sequence comes from Trachemys scripta elegans, assembly GCF_013100865.1. Taxonomy (NCBI): domain Eukaryota; kingdom Metazoa; phylum Chordata; order Testudines; family Emydidae; genus Trachemys; species Trachemys scripta. The sequence goes on along the minus strand of NC_048310.1, from coordinate 41,264,323 downwards.
TGCAAATGAAACCAATCTGAGTTCCAGGGGTTCTGGCTTTAATTAGTGTCAATGGCAGCACACCTGCTCGTGGTGGAGAGAGGGGTGTGGTGCACAGTTGTGTTTTACACACATTTAGTGGTAACTGCAGTAGGTTTGTCTCTGTAGGAAGCCTATCCAGAAAAAGGCAGATAAGAATACACCTGCCTAAGGCTTTGATTTGTAATACTTCTGCACCTGCTAATCTGCAAAAGGTGGCTAATGCTCTGGGGTAGGCAGCATTTCCCAGCCAGACACCCAGCAGAGTGTGCAGGGGGACCAGTGCCAAGGGAGGGCTAGATGCAAACAGCAGCACAAAGCATAAGTTTTTCATTCAGCTGAAACAATGGACTCATTTTATTAAAGCAGAGGAATACAACCCCCTCTTTGGGATGAGATTAGAGCTCTTCAGAAATACCTAGGTTGCTAGCACTACCCCCTTGAAGGCCTGAAGTGAAGCTATTGCAAGTGCTGATAGACTCCCTTCTAGATTATTTGTAGAGGATTTCACTAGCGCTGCTTACATGAGTTCTGTGTTGCAGTGCCTAGCAGAGCCAGCATGCTGGAATGGAGGCATCACTCTGCTGCTGTGACACAGCCTCTCATGTAAGCAGCCTTAGTGAGTGGCATGTCTCTTGCATTGGGCTCGTCGTTCTTTAGGAACTTCTGCCCTGGCTATGGAATTCACTTCCTGTTGGAACTGGTTCCAGTTTATTTCCCCGACTCTTCAGGACTTTGGAATACAGCTTAAGTTGAGCAACATGAAAAGAACTAAACAGGAAATGCCTGCAAGCTTCCCAGTGATAATCAGGTCAAGGATAGAGCATTTCAGGTCTCCAGAGTGCTGTTGATACCGGTCTTGCTCATCCTCAGAAATTGGAAACCAAGAAAGATTCCAGTTTGGCTACCACAAACCCAAGCTACTGGATGCTCTAGCAAATTAGGTGTCTCTAGAATGCACAAACACTCCACAGAGTAATGGATAGCTGGTGCCTCATCCTACCACGTTGACTGCTCTTGAATGCATCTTCCGTATCTGGGGCAACCAGAGGATCACGTTAGCTACTTGTCAGGAGACTATGGGTCATGGCTACGTTTACATACAATGGACCAGAATACCACCCACCCCACCCCAGCCCCCACTCTTACTCCAGAACTGTAGGCCAGAGATCCTGCCGGTTCCAGTTTACAATAATTCCTCTTGATCCATGCAAACAAGGCTGGACTCTGTGGGCTCCATGAGCAGCATTTCTCTTTTAAAGATGAGAGCAGCCACATTTGGGCACAATTGTTCGTTCAACAGTCTATAAAACGGATCCCCAAATTGTAGCAATTTGTCTTTTCAGCTAGTTTTACTGGGTTTAACCAAAGAGAACGCAGCACCCTTTAAAATGTGCATCTTCTCTTGAAACTGTACAGAAGTGTCGCTGTCTGAGGGCTTTCGGTTTGTCTGTAATGCCTGTTATCTGGCTTTGACCAGGTACCAAATTGAATCTCTCTGCCACAACATGCACATGCTGGGAGGTTTCTGCAAGCACATACTGGTTTGCAGCCTTCAAGGCAAATACTAACCCTGGCTGGTACGTGGTGATACACACTACCAATACCAAGCCTCTTTTTCTCTTCCACAGGTGGCTGGTGGTGGAGGTGCTGATCACCACAGGTGTGTACCTACTGCTAGGGGCTACTGTGCTGTCTCGCAGGTTACCCAGAGAGAAATGCAGTCTTGAGGCTACTTTTATGCTGAGCTTTACAGTAAATGAATTCCAGAAGTATTTGTGCAGTTGGAAATCTTTATATTTGTACTGTCTGCCCCAAACCTTCATTGTATGGCTGGGGATCAGAAAGCAGCTCTTTGAATCCCCGTCCCCTCCCAGGATCCTTTGGGAACAAGTAGTGACTGTAACTTTAAAATCTTTGTCAGCTTTCACTAAATCTAATCACTTCAGGCCTTCTAAACCCCAAGAGGAGGCCAGTGAAAGATGAGCAACGTTGAGTGTGTATATTTAGAGACTGCTTTGACACAGGAGTTGCCATGTAAATAAGGGAGTGTATCTATGTATTTGAATGGCGAGGTAGACCTGAGGCAAACTGGACACTCCTTTTTAACTGAATCAATATGAAGGTCCAGGGATTCAGAGAACAAGGTAGCCTATAATTCCTACCACAGAAATATCCCTGATCTCTAACCTATGAGTGGGGCTTCCCAGGGAAATGTGGTGTATTGGGACTTGATCCCAGAGTCTCCATGAAATTGCATGTACTCTGGGGCTTCCTTTTTACTACTGTTCCATCTGCACCTCCTAAAAATCGGCGTACTGCTGTGCTGTGTTGTTGTGCTCATCCATTCACACGCTCGCTGATCTCCCCACTTCCTTCTAGCGTTTATACTGAGCTTAGTGGCAGTGTGTAGAAGTTAGATTAAAGGCACAGATTGGTTTGCTAGGAAGGAATTTTAATAGACAAACTCAAATAGAATATTTTATTAATAATGTATAAGATCGTAGTAGAAAGTACTGTGCCTAAAGTCTGCCATTTTTTATAAGTCAGATTCATGAAGCTACAGAAAATATGCTATCTGGAAACTGGAGATGGACTCCAGCTGTGACTCTTCTGAAATATCAAAATATTTTTCTCTGTTTACTAGTCCTGTTCTTGAAAGGAGGCAACTGAGATAATTATAGCAGTAGTAGGCATCTCTGACCTTTTATATATGCATACAGAATAATACTTCTCCAGTTAGAACTCCAGCCAGTAGGATTTTCTCTACACTGGATTGTACTGTGTTAAATAGAAATTTTTCTTATGGGGGGAAAAAAAAGCCCTTTATTCTAATACTGTATTTTTCCATGTGCCTCAGAAACCTAGTTTCAGTTAACTTCTGTACAGTCTAAAGCAAAATTGATCAGCAGGAATCCTGATGAATGCATTTTATTCATTTATTTCATGCTGCTAAATCATGCCCTTTATTTCAAAGGTTCCAATGGAGGGATAATAAACAGCCATACAAAAGTTCAGGCAAAAACATTTTGGCTGTAATGGAATATGAATTCATTGAACACTCCAGTATAATGTGAGATTCTAGTTACTTCATCAAATTATAGAGTAAATAAGTACACAGAAAAATCTATAAGTAAGTAATAATGATCAAACAGGAATTCGATTTCGAACAGGACTCTCTTTCAGCTGTTGCTTTCAGATGGGAGCAGAGTTCTTTCTGTCTTGCTCCTAATCACACAGCTGCTGGGAGATAGTCATGTGTCTCACTGGTAGCCCCCTTGCAAAAAGCAACAGCCCTGTAGGTGGCTAAAAAGTGACAGGGATTTTCAAAATTTGCTCTTGAAAATGCATGTTTCAGTTTATCCTTTGACAGTGTTTGTATAGATCGGTAACTATTCAGCAGTCTGAATGATGGCTGGCTTCTGGAACTTCCTTTGAAGGAAGTTGGTCTAGGTTTCCAGTGATTAAGAATGAATAAGACTTTCAGGTGATGGTGTCCACTCTAGTGGAAGTAACCAGCATATACTAACGAGGGTTCTGTAAAACCAGTAACGTCTACTTTTAAAGATCAGAATAACAGTGCTATTATTAGACCATTGCATACCTGAAAAGGATTTTAATCTTTTAATTGCCATTCACTGTCAAAGAATTCCATCCTTAGGGTCTGACCCTGCAATGTGATCTATCCCAGTGGGGACTTATACACACACGGAGTCTCCCTGAAGGCAGTGGAGATCTGCAGAGTCTACCTCCGGGAGTCACATTGCAGGATCAGAGCCAGAGTCACCTAATAGACTAGTAATTGATGTTAGTAATCTTGCAGCCCAAGATGGGATGGCTTTAGTTCTATTAAGACCTTCAGTATGGTGATGACAAGGCTGTGGTCTCTGTGCCGGGTATTGGCCAGTAAAATGTGCATATTTTAAGCTGTATGTAAGAGACTTTTCTCCCCCAAGTGCGATACAACAGGTTTTGCAACACCTGTCTGTCTGAACAGATGGGGGGAGGAGTGACCACTTGCTGAACCATTTCAACTAACCAGTCGGGCCTTCAAAAATAACATGTGGCCTAGCTGTAGATTGACAACATGTTCGGGACTGGCCCCTGTAAGCCACTGCCCAGCATTTGCTGGCATCCTGAATTAAATCTAAGAATGGCAGTGTCCTGTATTTTATTGCATGTTTAAGAATTGACCTGCTACTTATCCATCTCCTGTTCACATGCTAATCATGGGAAATACTGATCAATGGATAAAGATCAGAACAGAGAGAAAACTCTTGGCTCTCTCGAAGTGTTCTTGTGTCATACTGTGATAAATAGGTCTGTAAACACTTTGCAGTGTGCTGAGCGAAACAGATTTTTCATAGGTAAGAAATGGCACTTACTACCAGCAGTGTCAGCACTCTAGAGGAGTTGAGTTGTTTATCTGGGACAGTCTGGTTTCTACATCAAAGCTCCTGGCTCCATTTCCCTGGTGGGATTGATGAGTTTTATATTTATCCAGCTGTATTTCATTGTAGGAAGATTTCTTGTTTTATTTAATACATTTGTTTAAAAACTTCCTGTTAGTTTCCTACCATGACAAGTGCTGGGAAAGCCTGGGACTGGAGCAGATGTGAGCTTCCTCTTCTCCCCATCCAAACCTCCTGCCTGCACTCCCTTGCTTTTTCTTCTGAGTCCTACTAGCAGAGGCTGGGAATGATGTAGCTCCTCCACCTCCAAAGCACTGTGCCTGCAGCTGCACCCAGTGGAAGAGGCGGGCAATGAAGGCTAAATGCAACATTCCTACCGTGTTCTAGTGAGAGCAGAGGCAGGTGTTTATCGAGAGCCCTTAACAGCCACCACTCATTCACCCATAGAGCCCATAAAGATGGCTACATAAATGTAAGGTTGTTTAGCAACTCCTGGACAAGGCTGGAGCGAGGGGTAGTGATAAGGGCCTCCAAGACAATGCTCTTCTGACATTGTCTATATTCAAACTTCCTTTTGCATTAATACTAAATAACTCCATCCGCCCAAGTCCATTAGAAGCCCTTATTCATGTGAGTAATCCTAGTGAAGTCGACAGAATTGCTTGGGTGCGTAAAGGTCTCTAGGATGGGGCCACTGAAGCGGAGTCTTTCCAGTGCCTTCAGTGGGAGTTGCATTGGGCCCTTAAATTTCCAGAGTTGAGTGGAGCAAGCATAGACTTCAAGGTTTCTGCCTCTCTTCTTTTCAGTTAAAGGGCAGCTGTAGGTGGTACGGTCTTCTAGAACCCAGCATATCACAAGTTGACTTTGTATTCTGAGCCATCACCTGAATCACTGGCTAGATCTTGAACCTTAGAGGGTCTGAGGTACAGTGCTGGCTAATTCTCTTCTGTGGTGTTTCCTGAAACGAACTTCTGCGTAGTGCTGCTAGTGGATGAAGGAGCTACTGTTGTAATATTTTTGAGGAATAACTGTTAGTCATTTGACAGTCTCCTCCCTTTTGTTTAGAGACCTTGTATCTAATCAGCAGCCCTTTTCCCTCTCTCTCTCTCTTCCTGACCAGATGAATTTGATGCCTATATTATCGTGTCCTTCGTAAATGCCACGCTGGTGCTGTCTATCGGAGAGACTGTAGAGGAAGTGACTGACTCTGGATTCCTGGGTACCACCCCCACTTTGTCCTGTTCCTTGTTGGGGGATGATGCTTTGGTACAGGTAAGGTTACCCTCAGACATCCTGTCCACCTGTATCTGCCATTCTCTACTTGGTGCAGGACCATGGCTTCTTCGCTCTCCTGATGTCCATGCTGAAAAGGCTCTGCCAGAAGTTCCACAAGCTTGGCCAGTGTGGACTTCTGGGAACATGACCCTGTTATCCAGGCTTCTCTCCTTGTTCGCCTTATCAGTAAGGTTGGACCTACTGGAATCTGTTGTCCCAAGTTCCTCCAGAGCTGGTTAAAACTCAGGGATGACAGGCTCCCAGTCCTGTGCCCACAGAGGTTTTCAGAGGGTCCCTGCCATGAGCCCACTGGAGAGAAGTCTCCAGCTTGTAGGTTGCTTTGTTGTACAAGTCTGTGTATTGTATAGTCAATAGGTCGAGAATTGCCTAGAATGACCTCTGGTACTGGACACTGTCTAGAGCCACTGGAGCTCCTGTGTCAGAAAAACAAGGGAACTGGGTCCCGTAATGGGTGGATAAGTTGAATTTTATTTCTGTTTTATTTTTCTGCTTTAGGTTTATCCAGACGGCATTCGGCACATCCGAGCAGACAAAAGGGTTAATGAATGGAAGACACCAGGAAAGAAAACCATCGTAAAGTGTGCTGTGAACCAGAGACAAGTGGTGATAGCACTGACTGGAGGAGAATTAGTCTACTTTGAGATGGACCCAGTACGTGGATTTAAAACTGCAGAGAGTTTTGATGTAGGGACCTGAGGCTGGGTTACAGCCTCAGTGAGGATTGAACCTCTGACGTGTCCTCAGAGTAAGATTCAGTAGGGAAGTGGCCTTTTAGATTGGGCCCTGGGCGGGACTCCATAAAGCCCGTAGAATGTCATTGGATGAGATAATACAAATGGACAAATCTTCAAAGGCTTGTTTTGGATGGAGCAACCCAACCCCCCAAGTCTGGATCTCAGGCTCAAAATTATGTGCTTTCTCTTAGTTCTGTCTTGTGTTCTGGTGCTTCCAGTGTTATGTGAACTAAATTTGAAATCCAGAGCCTTGTCTTGAGCAATGGTTGAAGGTTGAGGTGGGTGGTTGTGTCTGACCTAGTTTGCCCATTGCCTAGTTGATAATCCTTTTGTGCCTTTCTTCTCAGTCAGGACAGCTGAATGAATACACGGAGAGGAAGGAGATGTCGGCCGATGTGGTGTGCATGAGCTTGGCCAACGTTCCTCCTGGGGAGCAGCGTTCCCGCTTTCTTGCTGTCGGGTTGGTGGACAACACTGTCAGAATTATTTCCCTTGACCCTTCGGTGAGCACATCCTGAGATCTGCTTTTTTCTTTGTGCTTTTTCTTTGCTCCTTGCAACTGGTCTAAAGTCTTCAGACACTTTGGCTTTAGAGCTTTTGTAGAGGCTTAAGACCAGAAAGAACCATTGTGATCATCTAGTCTGGCCTCATGTAGAACACAGGCCAGAGAACTTTCCCTAAATAATTCCTAGAGCAGATGTTTTAGAAGAACATCCAGCTTTGTTTGCTTCCTGTGCTGCCATGTCCTTATTACATGAATGCTTCATTTGGGATTGTGTCGTGTTATCGAACCAATACCAAGATACCTTCCATATAGTCATCCGTTGCAGACAGTACAATAGTGTTGCCATATTTTCTTCTGCCTCAGATTTGGCTGTACCAATGGTCCTAGGTTTATCCAGGCATTCTGTGAAATTAAGATTAGGGTGTTTCTGCACAGCAGCTGGGTGGTGTAATCCCCCAGCACAGGTAGACGTGCACACGCTTGAGTTAGCGCTTAAAAATAACAGTATGGTCATGGCAGCTCGGGCTAGCCACCTGAGGACAATCCCACCAGGCTCTCTGGATACATATTTGGACAGCTAGCCCGAGCCACCGCCCGTGCCGCTGCAGCCACGCTGCTGTATTTAGACACTAGCCCAAGCCGAGCTAACACGTGTCTGTTTACCGATGCTGGGACGTACACCTCCCAGCTGCACTGCTGTCGCCCGCCCTAGCTCTGAGGGTAAAACTTGTGGTGTGCCTTTAGGGAAGACACTTGTGGTGTGCCTTTAGTAAACTCCTTACTCTGTTTACTTTGGGCCTGATTCTCAAGCCACTCCACCCAGAGAGCTGCTGTTGAATCTAGTGGGAGCAGCTATAGAATGGAGCTCAGGATTGGATGTTTGGGGAGTTTGCTTCTGCTTTGGGGTTCTTTGGGAAAGTTGCCCATCAGTGGTACGGCACCAACACGCTGCAGACATAGAAGTCTGTAAAATTAAAGTTTGTCATTCTTTGCTACTGCACCCTTGTAATTAGAACAGTCTGTTTCTTCAGCTAAACATAGTGCAGCCTGTGAACGCTCTTCCTGTGAGTTCCAGAATTTCCTTTACAAGGAAAGTTTGATGGTCCAATACAAACCAGAGTTTTTAGCCAGTGATGGGGAATGAGTAAAATTGAGTGTGTTTTGTCCCCCTGCTGAATCAGGACTGAGTGCAGTGTTTGATGTTGAACCCTTGGCAGACTCCCCCATCACAGCTACCCCTTGATGTCCACAATCAGTAGGGTCTAAAGCAAGGGTGGCCAACCTGTGGCTCCGGAGCCACATGCGGCTCTTCAGAAGTTAATATGCGGTTCCTTGTATAGACACCGACTCCGGGGCTGGAGCTACAGGTGCCACCTTTCCAATGTGCCGGGCAGTGATCATTGCTCAACCCCTGGCTCTGCCACAGGCCCTGCCCCCACTCCACCCCTTCCCACCCCCTTCTCTGAGCCTACCAATGCCCCCCCCCCAAGCCTCCTGCATGCCACAAAACAGCTGATCGGGAGGTGTGGGGAGGGAGGGGGAGGCGCTGATGGGTGGGGCTGCCAGTGGGTGGGAGGCACTGGGAGTGGGGGTGGAGCTGATGCGGGGCTGCTGCCATATTACTGTGGCTCTTTGGCAATGTACATTGGTAAATTCTGGCTCCTTCTCAGGCTCAAGTTGGCCACCCCTGGTCTAAAGGCATAGGAGGCTACACCCTGCCTCCATCATAAACTCTCAGTTTCCAGTAGGCACAGACTGGTTTCTCAAGCATGGTTGCTGATGGTCCCCTTGCAGACTTCTACTCATCCATTTACCTGAGGCAAAGAGAGCCTTTTTTTAATGGATAGTTAAAATAGGCTTGGTTTTGCGTTACCTTTTCATGGTAAATATTAGGGCTGTCAATCGCAGTTAACTCATGAGATTAACTCAAAAAGATTAATAGCGATTAATCGCAGTTTTAATTGCACTGCTAAACAGTAGAATACCAACTGAAATTTATTAAATCTTGTTGGGTGTTTTTCTATATTTTCAAATATATTGATTTCAATTACAACACAATACAAAGTGTATTTTATATTGTTATTTTTATTACAAATATTTGCACTGTAAAAGTGAACAACAAAAGAAATAGTATTTTTCAGTTCATCTCATACAAATACTGTAGTGCAATCTCTTTATCATGAAAGTGCAACTTACCAATGTAGAATTTTTTTTGTTACATAACTGCACTCAAAAACAAAACAATGTAAAACTTTAGAGCCTACAAATCCACTCAGTCCTACTTCTTGTTCAGCAAATCGCTCAGACAAACAGGTTTGTTTACATTGGCAGTAGATAATGCTGCCTGCTTCTTATTTACAATGTCAGCTGAACGTGAGAACAGGCATTCACGTGGCACTTTTGTAGCAGGCATTGCAAGGTATTTACATGCCAGATATGCTAAAGATTTGTATGCCCCTTCATGCTTCAACCATCATTCCAGAGGACATGCTTCCATGCTGATGATGCTCGTTGAAAAAAATCCAGCTTTAATGAAATTTGTGAATGAATTCCTTGGGGGAGAATTGTATGTCTCCAGCTCTGTGTTACCCGCATTCTGCCATATATTTAATTTTATGACAGTCTCAGATGATGGCCCAGCACATGTTCTTTTCAAAAACACTTTTACTGCAGATTTGACAAAACGCAAAGAAGGTACCAATGTGAGATTTCTCACGATAGTGACAACACTCAATTTAAGGTTTAAGAATCTGAAGTGCCTTCCAAAATCTGAGAGGGACGAGGTGTTGAAAATGCTTTCAGATGTCTTAAAAGAGCAACATTCCGATGCGGAAACTACAGAACCCGAACCACCACCAAAAAAAATCAACCTTCTGCTGGTGGCATCTGACTCAGGTGATGGAAATGAACCTGCATTGCTCCACACTGCATTGGATCGTTGTTGAACAGAACCCATCATAGGCATGGAAGCATGTCCTTTGGAATGGTGGTTGACACATGAAGGGACATAAGAATATTTAGTGCATCTGGCACGTAAATATCTTGCGACACAAGCTACAACAATGCCATGTGAACGCCTGTCCTCACTTTCAGGTGACATTGTAAACAAGAAGGGGGCAGCATTATCTCCTGTAAATGTAAACAAACTCGTCTGTCTTAGCGATTGGCTGAACAAGAAGCAGGACTGAGTGGACTTGTAGGCGCTAAAGTTTTACATTGTTTTGTTTTTGAGTGCAGCTATTTTTGTACATAATTCTACATGTGTAAGTTCAACTTTCATGACAGGGATTTCACTACAGTACCTGTATGAGGTAAATTGAAAAATACTATTTCTTCTGTTTTTTTACAGTGCAAATATTTGTAATCAAAACTAAATATGAAGTGAGCACTGTGCACTTCGTATTCTGTGTGGTAATTTAAATCAATATATTTGAAAATGTAGACAACATCCAAAAATATTTAAATAAATGATATTCTGTTATTGTTTAGCAGTGCTATTAATCGCGATACATTTTTTTAGTCGCTTGACAGCCCCAGTAAATATTAGACCCATAGGTTTTGTGCCTGAACTGATTGCTAACTTTTTCTGACACTTCTGACTGCTTACATTAGGCCACCAGCCTCTAGCTAGAGTGCTCAGCAGTTAAGTTCAGGACCACTACCCATTGTGCCAGACTGCTCAAGTGCAAATGCAACATCATTTGGGGAAAGCCAGGAGGTGAGGCAGATGGATCCAAAACTCTTGTGCACTAGGAAACCATAAATAATTCTCTTAGGGTTTCCTATGTGATTGAACACTGTTCTTTACAAATTTTGAAAGGTGACCTTTAGGCTCCTTAGATAGAAAGCTGGATCTCTTGTGGTAATTGCATGTTCGTGTCCCTTTCTGTCTCTTACAGGATTGCTTACAGCCCTTGAGTATGCAGGCCCTCCCTGCACAGCCAGAATCACTGTGTATCGTGGAGATGGGTGGGGCAGAAAAACAGGATGAGCTGGGCGAGAGGGGCTCCATTGGCTTCCTGTACCTGAACATTGGATTACAGGTGAGGCGTACTTGCCTGGTTCCTACAAGGCCTTCCGAGAGACATTCAGCCTGAAAGACTTTATTAAATGCTCATTATATTGTCCATTGCAGCATCCTGAGACTTTCCATGTGGACATCCCCTGTCAGGATATAACGTCTGAGTCATGCAGTTAATTCCCCTTTGTATATGGGCCTGTCTGGAATACCCCAGTTGCTCCAGCTGTTAAGCAAGTCCCCATATGTAATTAGATTTTAAGTGAATTACCCCCACTGATCAAAAGAAAGCAAATTCTTTGAGACGTTGCCTAGCACTAATCCTGCATTTTTATGCTTTGGCTCCCTTTTGAGAAGAGGATGATTATAAAGAAACTATTCCCTCCATGAAATGTTCTTGGGCAGCTGTGCAGAGAGCGCCTTGAGGACAGAGCCCGGGTGCAGCATGCATGTCACCCCAGGGTCTGCTCCAGTAATCTCCCTGTTGTCCAGCCTTTTGTACGAGCAGAGCTAGGTGATGGTGTGATAGAAATGTTGTTTTGATAAGTCCTACGTGGGGTAAAAATTATCGGGCTCTTCTAAATAGTCTAGCCCAGGATCTTTACTTGGGCATCTTGTTTGTTGCCAGACTGTAAACTCTTTGATCATTAGGGAAGAGGGTTTGGGTGAGAGGAACTGTAAGGCACTGCACTTGGAATCTGGGGTCAATGACCAGTTCTACCATAGACTGCCCTTGTGACTTTGGAAGTCGCTTTGTGCCTCAGTTCTTAAAAAAAGAGAGAGGGGAAAAAAAGACTAATTAGTTAAAAACTGCATCTTCTTTCATTAAGTATAATTGCCTCGGCCAGTATTGTCTCTGTGATCATGAACTAAGTGAGTTTTCTCTCTCGCCTAAATGAAAGAACGGTGTGCTGCTGCGAACTGTCCTGGATCCAGTCACTGGAGATCTTTCTGATACCAGAACCAGGTACCTTGGCTCACGCCCCGTGAAACTCTTCAGAGTCCGAATGCAAGGCCAAGAGGCGGTAAGTAAAGCAAGATGTCACGGTGTAGTGTCAGTATTGGTCACTGTGCAGTGTGCCAGCTCCCTGCGTTGGTGGGAAGGGTGGAGAACAAGCCTCTGCTGCACAACAGGACCAGCTTACTGTACAGGAGGAAGAGCCGGGTGGCTTCATTCTGGAGCTGCTTGGGACATAGCTCGTGCTTGACATAACCACCCTGGTTTGGGTCAGTCTTGCCTTGGTTCTTAAGCGATGATGCACTGCAATGCTTGTTGGACTGCCCTCTTTGTGCTGGGACTGTGCTAACTGGCAGGCCACTCCACTGCTGTACGTGTAAAAGCTCTAAGCAGATTCTGTTAGGCACGTTCAGTGTCTCTTAGCTGACCTCTCCTGCCCGGATACGAAGGCTGAAAGCTCTGCATGAGCATCCACACAGTCTCCGGCTGCCTGATGTGTAGTGGCATTTATTTTGCTTTGACCCAAAGCAAGTTACGGTCTCCTCCCGTCTGTGTTAAGAGGGCTGGAGGTGTTTAGCCAGGGACTAGTCAGCTGCCTTCATCTGTGGCTGAAGCAAAACATTTGGAGTTGAGGATCCAGTCCTTTAGAATCGTATTTGCAGCCCTTCTGTTGTGGCACTGGGGAAAGCAGCCAGCCTTGGGTTCACCCGTTTTTGGATCACACCTCATGGGTTGAGAAGTGCTGGGTTAGTGATGGCCAGTGCAGGGGACGGGGTGAGGGGGGTCTGGATTCTGCTCTAGGTTGTGGTACATTGGGTAAGTCTCATCTTGCTGTACACAGTCCCCTCATCTGTAAAATGGGGATAACGTGTATTATGGAGGATTTGAGGCTTAATTCATTAATACCTGTAAAGCTCTTTTAGATCCTTGAAAGAGAAGTGTTAAAATAGAGCAATACATTTTCTATTTAGAGGCCAAACTCTTGCATTCCCCTCTGTTCTGAGATCAAGTGACACCCCCTGAGTCTAATGTACATTATTTAGTATAACTCTGGCTGGCTGCCCAGCCAAGAACATGGTCATCTCCAAATCATTTTAACTAATAATTGAGATATAAATAATCCTTTAGGTTAAAGCTGAAGGAGTTTTAAGTCTAATTTTTATGCTCTAATAAATTTGTTAGTCTCTAAGGTGCCACAAGTACTCCTGTTCTTTTTACTTTGCACTGTTTATGCCATTTGTTTGCTTTCTGCACTCCTCTTAGGTTGACTGCAAATACACTAATTAGCTCCATTTATGTTTCTAATCAGTGTCACTTTTCATGCACTAGCACAATACTGCAATATTCAGCTTGCAACATGACAGGGAATGTTTGTTTAAAGAAACCTACTTCCTTTGAAAAACAAAGTTGTTTAAAAAGAAAAGCCATGTAAGCATTTCTGTTGATATTGGCTTTTGTAGAGAAAATTGGATTTTCCAAAACTCCGTTTGGGACCAGGTTGCCATGACACCGTTCTTGTAATCAGTGATGTCTGAACCAGGAGGTTGCTCCCTTGGAAGTTGCTCCTTAGAGGGGGCGTGGTTTTGAAGTCAGTCTCTGGGCAGAGTGAAATTATGCCCACAGTGATTGATTGGATTTTCCAGTGACTAAGAGTGTAATTGCTGGAATGTGCACACTCTGTTTAATGCTGCAGGGAATTAACTTGCCCCTCATGTCCAGATTGGTGAAATTGCTGTCTCTCTTCCTTCCCCAGGTGCTGGCCATGTCCAGTCGCTCATGGCTGAGTTATTCTTATCAGTCCCGCTTTCATCTAACCCCCCTGTCCTATGAGACTCTAGAGTTTGCATCCGGCTTCGCTTCTGAGCAGTGTCCTGAGGGCATTGTTGCTATTTCCACAAACACATTGAGGTAAGGTTGATGAAACTCTCATGCTTCTGAACCAGAGGTGCTGGTAGCTCTCAGGAGGGAGGAGAGGGCTGTAGAGACGTTTCAGTTTGTTGGGATCTCCTGGTATGATGCCTGGATAAAGAAAGTTTTTAACATCACCTGCCTCTCCCTAAAAGCACTCTTTCACTGCAGACACATTTGTTCATATTCAACATCTGGCAGTTTTGCACCAAGCTAATTTATAGTGTTTGGGAGAATTTGCAGTAAAAATCCCACCTCATTGGGATCAAAAGATCTTTGAGCTTTGTCCCCCACTGGGAGATGATGGTCAGGCATCTTTGAGCACAAGCCAGTTGGATGCACAGTTGGTTCAAATATTTCACCACCTCATCATTTTTAATCTGTTTCTACCAGTGGATCTGCCGCTCGGCCTACAAAGGGAATTCTGCAATATACTCAACAGCCCCATTTAGGGTTTCAAGCCATGACTAGAAGCCAGTTTTGCTCCAGATATTCTGTTTTATTAAATTGTCCAAATGTTGTTAATTCTTCTCCTACCAAGATTAGTAATCCATGGCGTTCCCGTGGGGCAGGGTTGCTCCATGTTTGTAATAATTGGGATAGTTTTCAACTTTGGAACTGGTTTACCAATTCATATTCTTATTAATATATTTTAAAATCCATTGCAACAGTGTCTATCAGCTGATAGCAAGATGCAGACTCCAGCACTAGGCTCATAAAATGCAACTTGTAGTTAATTTGTAAAAGGAAAATTTTTTATGGTGATTGGTGCTTCTGACCTTGAGTTTTTAGGTCATTGAATAAAATGGGTGTAGTTTTAGGTGTATTTTGTTCAGTAACAGTCTGATATTATTTAAGCTAATAGCCACACTCCCAATGGAGAAGTTTTGGGGGCAGGAGTGTGGAGGAATAGAAAAAGGAGATAACAGCTTCCTTTTGTTCTACAAGAATCAAGTAGAGCTACCAAGTAACATTGTCTATAATCCTGTTCCTTTCTCCATACCTACCGTATTCAGGTATGGTTTCTCTGTTCTGATTAGATTGTAAGCTCATCAGGGCAGGACATAAGAATACTTAAGCCTGAAAGCACCTTGTATGCTTTTAGTGGCACTATATTAAGGTGAGGTGGAAGATAACCATATTTGGGCAATTATAATCACAGATCAGTTTTATTTACAGAGCAGTACTTTTCTAACAAGGCTGAGTTCTTGTGCATGTTTCAAAACATTTGTTCTTAGCGTCCAGCTTGGTCACCTCAAGATTTTAGAATTGTATACGGTTCTCAAGGTCGGTAGCTGTGTTAGACCAATAGGAACACAGACAGACTGAGCAATTGGTTTATTTGGAAATGCACAAGAATGCACAGCGGAAATGTTTATTACAGGAACTTGTCCCCTGCATACTGTGCTTGTATTTCAGCAAGTTGTAGTTGAGAGGCATTATTTGCAATAGTTCTGATTCTCATGCCTCTAAATGAGAGGAGATTACAAGACCACTGAAAAAGAACAGGAGTACTTGTGGCACCTTAGAGACTAACAAATTTGTTAGTCTCTAAGGTGCCACAGGTACTCCTGTTCTTTTTGAGGATACAGACTAACACGGCTGCTACTCTGAAACACCACTGAGAAACAGGATACACAGTCGTTGAGTGGGAAAGTACACAATAAACTGGAAATAGGGGAATTTAAATGCATCTGGCCAAGCTGCAGGAGGAGTGATTGAAGGGCATGTCGAGTAGCTCTCTTGGATTTCATCACTGGAAAGTGCAGCGTGGGATAGCAACATTGTGAAAAGGGCCACGATGGGGACAGCTCCCCATTCGGTGGAACAGCCATGCTGCCCTTTTTAGCAGGGCTCCCAGAGTTTGTTTAGCAGCTTTCAGAGCACTAGGTAGGACGGCTTTAATGTTTGGTTTGGGTTTTGCTCATGGTGTGGCTCGTTTGTGTATTACGAAAAGGCAATGAACTACTACATGTGAAGGCTGGTCTACCCAGCAAGAGCTGTGCATGGGCTGGCCTCCCTGACCTAGCTTAAATCCAGCTAGCTGGGTAACAATAGCAGTGAAGGCAGCATGGGCTTTGCAGCAGACTCACGAGCTGACTGTGTATTCAGGCTCTGTGCTAGCTTTGTACTGCCTGCTTTGAAGCCCATGCTGTGCTGTCTTCATTGCTATTGTTACCTGGATTCAAGCTAGCTCAGGTAGGCTGGCCCCAGCAATGGGGCCCTGGGGAAATGAGTACATCTATGGTGGTTTCAGCATTTGGAGTATTTCAGGTCTGGGATCAGACACTGTAGGAGTATCGTATACAATCCCCTTATAGCTAGGAGATGACATTTCTAATATGTGCCCAAAAAAAAGTCCAACCAAGTGGTCGAAAATACAACTACTGATCCACAACGATAGTGCAAAGCTGTTTTATAGGCCTCTGTTTAGAAAATGCAACTCCACTTCTAGCTCACCACTGTGATTTTGTTCTGAGCCATTGTTTGCCCTGGCCAATGCCAAACGTTTTCTCATGGAATGTCTTTCCTCAGTCCCCCATTGCTTGGTTCCCAAAATACCTCATTCTGTAGGCCACCAGAAAGGTCCATTAGTGGTCCATGAATTGCTGTACAGTTAGATGTATTTTATAACAAAAGTAAAGTAATTCAACTACAAACAGATTTAAAAATGACTCTGGCTCTTACCAGGAGAGAGAAGGAATTTAGTTTTTCTCAGTATGGGGAGTTCTGTGGCTGGCCTATTGTAATTTGGCTGTATGCTGTAAAAATACAGAAAAGGGAAAGTGCTTCATGAACTGAAAAGGCTGCTCTGTAGGAAATGGAGTAAGTTTTTGGCTTGAAAATCAGAGGAATGACCATGTTTTTTGTGTTGCCTGTTCATCTCTCAGCCCGGGGCAGTGGGGGGATAATTAGGAAGATAAGTGAAAATAAAGGGGAAGCTTAAATTCAGGAGCCCTGCTTTATGTGACTACAAACAGGCACTTTCTTCTTGTCTGTCCTTTTTGGCATATTAAAGCATTCGATGGTTTTTTAAAGGAATCTTTCTGAAGGGACTCATGGTTATTCTGGCTCCAGATGAACTGGCATTTGAGCAGGCGAGCTACAGAAAGACCAGTCATTCAGACACTGATATTTTTCTTGTCTTGTGACTGGCCTGATTTTCATCGAAGAAACTTTTGGGGCCAGCTGTAGCCTCTAAACCACATTTGGACTCAGATGCCGTATTCACAAGATTCCCCAATTCCATTTGTTAACCTTTTTCCCCCCTCATGAAATATGATTTCTTTTGCATAACTGCACCATTTGCAAAAGGCTGTTGATCACCCACCACTCATTCGGTCATCTCTGGCATAGATATAGCATGGTCTCATATATAAAACACGGAAGTGGGAGTCATAGGAGACTTGAATTCCGTGCTCAGTTCACCCACTGATTGAGCCAGTCTCATCCCTTCCCTGTAGTTCAGTTTCCAGCCTGCAGAGTGGGGTCATCAAACCAAATGCATGAGATTAGTGTGATCACCTGTAAGGGATTACAAAGAAAGTTCCCTTCTTCCCCCTCGCACACAACACTGCACAGTTGGCCGGGTGTCTTGGAGGCAGGAACATTCACTTTCCTCTGAGGCATCAGATATTGGCCTCTGCCAGGAAACTATTACCCAGTCCATTGCTGATCTCTCACGTAGCTCCGATACAGCATCCACTCCAAAAAGCTACAGTGCTATTGAGAACTCCTTGGGTTTGTGCTCTGAAGAAAGGACATTGCTCTGAGGGTTGGGAAAGAGCGATTAGCGCTCTCGCATCTGGCCTGGGCTGCTGAGAGAACATTGATTCATGAGATGATAGCTGAAGACTGAGCTCCATCCTCGCTGTCTCTGGGGAGTGGCTTGTGTTGGGAGTTGCTAAATGTGGCCTTTCTCTGTCCATGTAGGATTTTGGCGTTGGAAAAGCTGGGGGCAGTCTTCAACCAGGTTGCCTTCCCGCTGCAGTACACCCCCAGGAGGTTCGTCATTCACCCTGAGAGCAGCAACCTGATCATCATCGAGACAGACCACAATGCTTACACCGAGGCCACGAAGGCCCAGAGGAAGCAGCAGATGGCTGAGGTAATCAGGACAGCTCATACATGCACATGTGTCCTGAGCACGAAGGGCGGGATGGATGGAGTGCAGTGCAGGCCTGTGGGGATGGCAGGAGAGGTTGCTCAGAGTCCTGCATTGAGAACTGCATTCCACTTACGGTTTGGGCTTGGGCTAGTCACTTCACCTCTTCCTCAGTCTCCACGTGTAAAACTTAATGCTCAGCAGGTGACCCTGTGACACTGAATGTTTGAAAATCCACTTGAGCTCCTCTGAAGGAGCCTGTATAAGGACAAATTGTTCTTTACGGTTTGCTGCTGTTGTTTTCTTAATAGCGGCCTCAGACTCCACATTGCCAAATGACTAGTGGTTGGTTTTCTAGTTCAGTTGAGGCGCTTCCACATAATCATAATTTCAGCAGATAAATCGCAGTCCAAGTGCTGCCGTTCACAGCATGCACTACCCTGGTGCCTTGACAGACATTGCAGACCTTTCCGCTGAGCAATGATCCTGCTTGTGTATCACACGTTCTCTAGAATTTGTTGTTGTTATTGCGGAGGTTACTTGGAGTTGAATAGATTGTTTTCCTCAAAGATTTCTCTGTGGCATCAGCTGGTGTTTTGGAGGCTGTCTCCCCAAAGCAATGGCCCCATGGGCAGTGAGGAATCAACGGTGCCATGCTTTTGAGCTCCATAGCAACAGGCTGTATTGTAGCAAGGCGAGCGGCATCATGGCCTTGTAGGTTTCTTGTAGGTGTTGAGCTCTTGGCTCTCTGACTTTGTAAAACAGAGGCTTTAACATTCACTTGGCTTTCATATTAGTAGCACTTTGCCTTGGGGATCTCTCTCCATTGAAGCTCATCTTCTAAATCACCACCACGCCAAGCAGCTTGGGTATCGGCCTGTCTCGAAATGAACCCCTCTTGTGCTGAGTTCTTTCTCTTCCTGCTGTAATGTGTGCTGCAGGAAATGGTGGAGGCTGCAGGTGAGGACGAGAGGGAACTGGCCGCAGAGATGGCAGCCGCCTTTCTGAATGAGAACCTTCCCGAGTCCATCTTCGGTGCTCCCAAGGCAGGCAATGGCCAGTGGGCCTCTGTTGTCCGAGTGATGAACCCCATCCAGGGCAATACTTTAGATCTGGTCCAACTAGAGCAGAACGAAGCTGCCTTCAGGTAAGGAACAGTGCCAGACACAGTTTCTGGCTGTCTTGTGCTTAATACATTGCTGCTTATTTTGCCCAGACATCGATTGAGTTGAAAGGCCACATTGTTGGGAGGCTGGCTACTAAACCCCAGTAGACGCCTCCCTGCACGCCGAAGCTCTTATCTTCCCATCGCCCAGCCCAGTCATGCAAGGTGGGCATAGGCACTAGCTCTGAATGCCAACATGTTCACTGGACCTTTAAACAAGCAGTTGAAGGACAGTATTCTAAAAAGGCCCTATGGGGTGCAGATGATAGGAGCAGTTGTCCTTGTGTTCCCCTCCCTTCTTTCCCCCTCCCTTCCTTAGCATCCTTTCTGCATAGATTAAACTGCCAAGCAGTGTTGTGGGTGCATTTAAAAGGGCAGTTACTGTGTATCAGAGAGAAATCACAGCAAGGAAGATGAGTCCAGCCGACTGACCCGCAGACTGTCCATTTTGCTTTGTGTAATCGGTCCTCGAGCCGCCTGACCCTTGTGCTGATGGGCTGAGCATCACTCGGGGGAGGAGAAAGATGAAAGGAGAGAGAAGCAGTTGCTTATAAATGTCCAAAACGTAAATTCCCTCTCAAAAGAAAAAGCAGCAGCCCAGATTCTCACTTCCTGTCTGGGCACAGTGACTATTCCCTGCCTATATTGCTGTCTAAAAAGGACAACTCAGGGTGTGTTTGGGGGGAGCTGAGTGGAGGGGATAGATGAATAAAATCAGCAATGTGAAGTCAGGCTTCCAAAGCTGTCACCCAGCTTTACCATCCGGGTGTGACATGCAGAGCCTATCCCGAGGCAGCTCTGGCTTTGGTTTCTGTGCTTTGCTCACACTAGCCTCTGGGCACCTGTCTGTGTTGTCCCCAGTGTGGCAGTGTGCCGATTCGCCAACGCCAGTGACGACTGGCATGTGCTGGTGGGAGTGGCCAAGGACCTGATTCTGAACCCCCGGTCGGTGGCTGGTGGGTTTATCTACACATACAAGCTGGTGAATAATGGCGAGAAGCTGGAGTTCCTACACAAGGTGAGCGTGCCCTGCGTGGAGTGGGCTGACCTCTCTTGTGCTAACGTTGGGGGAGGTACAGACCAAGAGAGGAGGAAGGGAACCAGGCAAATCCACATTGAAGCTCACTGAGTGCATGAGAGGCCCAGACAATCTTCAGATGGGTTTGGAAAACTGACCACACTAAACTACACTTTGAGTCCCCTTGAGAGAATCTTGTTCCAAAGCATATACCAGATAGACTGTGTCAGCTGTCAGCCCCACATTCCTTCGTGTGGCTACTGCCAGTATAGGTAAATGGACAAGCCCTGAGCTGTCCCAGGCAGGTGATAGTCAATGCAGATGCAGGAACTTTGCACAACTGGCAGTAGCTCCAAATCTCACTACTAATTTTCCAGGGCACCTCACTGGCACTGGTTGGGCTCTGGCAAAGTGACTAGATATTTGGGGAGACTGTAGACTAACCATCATTTTTCTCCTGCTCTGGAAACTTTGAAGGAGGGAGAAGTCTGGCTGCTTTCCAGGAGGAACTGGCAGGAAAATTCTGCATCCAGAGTTATTGTCTATCTAGCTGCTTGTTTGGCCCCAACCCCATAGTATCAGCCCCTCACAAATATCAGCATGTTTATTCTCGCAACCCCCGTAGGCGACAGGGAAGGATTATCCCCCCTTACCGGTGGGGAGCTGAGACTCAGAGAAATTGACCTGCCCAAGGTCACCTGGGAAGTCAGTGATAGAACTGGAGATTGACCCTGGGTCTCCTGAGGCCAGGCCAGTGCCATGTCTGCATTGCCATGTGCCGGATTGACAGGTAAGGACTCTATTCCCACTCCCAGAGAACAGTTAGTGAGGTTAGAAGGGGGAAATGCTGCCATTTTAAAATGCAGTATTTCCACGCTTGAGTTTTCATGGTGGCTATTTCTCTACAAAGCTGACCTGCACTCAGGTCACTTGTCTTGATGATGAAGGTTCCCTGATACCCAGGTTTAGTAGCATGACCCTGTGCACCTTCCTTTGGTTACATGCATAAGTGATTTGACTGCTCATAGTAGCATAGATCACTTGATGGACCTCCAGGGTTTCAGCAGCACCAAGTATAGTTGAGAAATGGGGATGTGCTAAAGAACGTAGTGGCTTTCTTCTCTCTTCCCACATTTCCAAGTTCATCAAGAGGGTTCTGTCCTGGGCGAGGGCCGCTATGATGCGTTTTAACGCCCCCCGTGTAGCTCACAGAGCTAGCTGGGTGGACTGGCTCTTGTTAGCCAGTGTGACCAAACCTGGAAAAATGTGCTGATGACTGTCAGCACCAAAAACGCCAGTGGAATTAATTTTTTCCATTGTGATGGCTGATGGGTCCTTTTGGATTAACAAGAACATGGCATTATCCTTAGGAAAATTTGCCTGCATTAGAGCTGCCAAGGACATCTTGAGCTCTTTCAGATTTAACGTCTTCTCCACTGGCTGATCCAGAACTCTTACTGCAAGCACTGAATCGGATCGAGATTTCTGAGACCGAAGGATTGCTGATTGTAATCTGAACTGGATTTAGCAAAAAGTAAAATCTTGTTCATGCTGGGGAAACAGTAAAGCCCCTGATTGGGGTGACAGTGCCTTTTCTGCCTTGCTGCATATTCTGCTCAATTGCTCGTAGAATGATCTCCACACTCAACTCCAACTCTCATTTAAGTGCTATGTCTGATATTCAGTGGCGTGGGAGAATCCTATCCAGGAGTGCAATAGCACCAATAAAACATGGTGTTCCAGCATATAGAGTACTGCTGGCATGGGGGTTAGGAATTCTGCAGGACACATCAAGGACTCTGATTAACCTTGGCATTGAGAACTCCATTGCCAGTATCAAGGCTTTAAAGCTTCAGCAGAACCACTGGATAAAGTCCATTCTCCAGCTCTGCTTTATTTTTCAGTAAAGGTGCAAGTACAGTCAGTTGTCTTCGGGGGGGGTTTGTTTGTCTCACTGGACTTTCTAATGTGGGTTCCTTTCACCTCCCTGCGTAGACCCCTGTGGAGGAGGTACCTGCAGCCATTGCCCCATTCCAAGGCCGAGTCTTAATTGGAGTTGGAAAACTTTTACGTGTATACGACCTGGGCAAGAAGAAGCTGCTTCGGAAGTGTGAGAACAAGGTATTGGCTTTGGTTCTTGATGGGTGCCATTTCTTGGGGTGAGGGGTACGAGTAAAGAGTAACGCTTGGGGATACGTTTTCAAAGCAGGGTTTTAGGTGTGGTGCGTTCAGTGTGAGTGTGTTTGTCCTATATAAACTCCACACCAGAGGGCCCCATCCAAAGTTCTGGGTGCCCTGTACATACACCCCAAAACAGAATAACATAGGAAATACCAAGTAAAAATCAACCACAGCAGCAACTGCTTCTCTCCCATGCCACGTCTATCATTTGATCACCAGTCATGTGAGCAATACACTTTAAAACTCTGCCACGCTTCGCTTCTAGACAGAAATGTCAGTGGTTTTTTCACACACTTGTTCTAATGAAATGCACAGTCCCTCCAGTACTGCTGTATGATATGTGGGTCACCTCTCCTCTAAATACAAATTGAGGGTCTGGTAACATTTCTCATTTGACTATATGGGAGACACTTTCACCGCTTACACTAGAGGACAGTAGATTCTTCCAGCAGCCCAGCAGAGCATAGGCAGAAACAACGGAATGATGAGACTCTGAAGTGCCATTTGATCTGGACACACTGGAGAGCTACAGTGGGCAGGTGTTAAACTCGTCACTCTTTTACGGCCAGAGAAGGTGCTGTGTGCCAGGACAGAAGTCAAAGGCTGTGTCTACACTGCACACTAAGCCCGGGTCTGTGGGACCTGGGCTTGTGGACTCGGTGTTTCCAAGTTTGCGCTTGAGCAGCCACACTGTGTTGTAAACCTGGGTTTACAATTGCTGGGCCTGGGTGTCTCAGCCATGCTGATGGGTCCGTACTGCACTACGCAGATCTTCTGACTCAGGCCTGCGGCTTGAGCTGCATCCACACTGCAAAATGAGAGGCCTCAGACCCAAGTCTCAGTGGGACTTGGGCTCTGAGCCACCGCCGTATTAGTGTCCTAGGACCTGGGTCCTGAGTGCTTGCTGACCCGAGTCAGACTGACTTGTGTGTGGACATTAGAAAGAGTTGGGCTCAGACCTGAGTCAGAGCCCAGCCTTAGTGTGCAGTGTACACATACCTAGAGAGGCTCATTAGGTTCCATTAGGACTGCCGAGGAAACTGCATTCCTTTAAGCTCTAGGCATATGGTGGGGGGTGTTTTGCTCTGCATGGCTGATACGTTATACAGCACGAAAGCAGTTAAAGAAACTGCAAAGCACTTTTTCTAGTGCTTTAGCTGGCTGCTTCTCTTCCCATTTCCTTCCCCTGCAAGCTGCAGGTCTTAGGCCAACCTCTGGTTGTCCACTGCACATAGACACACCAGAAATCCACAGGGTAAAAAGGGAACATGGAGAGGACAGATTTTGCCTAGGTTTTGGCTCCCATCACAACTTGCAAAGTTTTCTTCTCGGATGCTTTGTGACCGGAGCTGTGAAGGGGCATTGCCTGGCCTGGAGGTCAGGGGGCATAGTCCACACATCTGTAGATATAGAGCTGGCATCTGTGCCCCTACACACACCCCGGTCAGGCTAGTTCTGCTCCAGACAGGGTTATTTATGGGGTCAAGAACTGTGCACAGCGGCCACTGTAGTTCAGATATGCACTAACACCACTTCCATTGTCCGTGTTCTGGAGCCATGGTGGGTCAGAACTGCAGCTGTGGTGTCGGAGCCAGGGTGTAAAATTGGGGACTAGTCGATGGAGCAAGGAAGAAAAGGCATTTAAAATGAATTGAGTCGGGTGGATTTTCTGAGTTGGAATGAAGCCCATTTGAGTTCTTTATCAGGGCAACTTACTGTTGTAATTCCCTTTCTAAAAGCACATTGCCAACTACATCTCCGGCATCCAAACCATTGGGCACAGAGTGATCGTGTCGGACGTCCAGGAGAGCTTCATTTGGGTGCGCTACAAGAGGAATGAGAACCAGCTGATCATCTTTGCCGATGACACCTACCCCCGGTGGGTCACCACCGCCACCCTCCTTGACTATGACACTGTGGCCGGAGCAGACAAGTTTGGCAACATCTGTGTGGTGAGTACGTGTGTCTGAACCGTCAGGACACCCCAGAGACCGCAAGTACTCACTGGGAACAGCCACGTGTGTCTACAGAAATGAGAAAATGTATGTTAGTTAGAGCCAACGCCCTATCGCTAGCGTTCACTTGTTACAAGTGCCCCTTGGGACAGTTATTCGTCAGTGAGATGGCTGGCTGTTGTAGTTTCACAGCATATTATTCAAAGCAAACAAGTTAAAGCATTGGCATCAGAAACCACCATACTCAAAAGTTCACTGAACTTACTTAAAAATAAAAACTTTCAGGGCAGATGTGCTCTTGACCTTTGGTAGCCACTGAGCATTCCCTGATGCTTTTGTCAAGAGCAAGGGTGTTTACCCTTTGTATTGGCCAAATCCCAGCTCTGGTGTTTAGCTCTGCCTCCAGAAATTCCCTGCGCAGTTTGGGTTGGTTACAGAATTCCATGCTGCTTCCTGACCTGTTCTTCCCCCCACGGGGGGCTGAATTTCAGTGGCACGTGGACAGTGTCTCCTGGTGGTAGTCTGATCAGTTTCTAAAGTGCACACGGTGCGGGTTTCGAAGCCTGAGTTCTAGACGTGTCTAATGTTACTCAGCTAGTATTTGGCTGAGGCACAAGCCCGTCCTTGTCTGTCATTACGCCCCAGCCTCTGTCAAGTTGTGCCAGACCAGCCTAGCTTCACCTCTGTGAACGCACTCTGTGAATGCCGGTGCTAAGGCAGCCAGAGACCTGTGCCATGTGACCAGTTCCGCCCTGGGGACTTAACTCTTAATTATCATGAGTTTTATCTTATTTCCCCGTATGTTCAGAGGAAAGGTTCAGAGAAGGGCAACTAAAATGATTAGGGGTTTGGAACGGGTCCCATATGAGGAGAGATTAAAGAGGCTAGGACTCTTCAGCTTGGAAAAGAGGAGACTAAGGGGGGATATGATAGAGGTCTATAAAATCATGAGTGGTGTGGAGAAAGTGAATAAGGAAAAGTTATTTACTTATTCCCATAATACAAGAACTAGGGGCCACGAAATAAAATTAATGCGCACAGTCAACCTGTGGAACTCCTTGCCTGAGGAAGTTGTGAAGGCTAGGTCTATAACAGGGTTTAAAAGACAACTAGCTAAATTCATGGAGGTTAAGTCCATTAATGGCTATTAGCCAGGATGGGTAAGGAATGGTGTCCCTAGCCTCTGTTTGTCAGAGGGTGGAGATGGATGGCAGGAGAGAGCTCACTTGATCATTACCTGTCAGGTTCACTCCCTCTGGGGCACCTGGCATTGGCCACTGTCAGTAGACAGGATATTGGGCTAGATGGACCTTTGGTCTGACCCAATACGACTGTTCTTATGTTGTGGGTGCTGTATCCTGTGTTCTTACTCTCTGCACTGATGCATACATTCTTCCCTTTATATCCTGGCACTGGCCACTTTCTGGACTTGACAGTATAAAATGGTGCACGCTGTTTTTAATTACACTGGTGCCAAGAGATGCATTTAGTTTAGGGTGAGGATAAACCTCCAGGCTGGCCTCTTTGGTGAAGGAGCTGCATTATTAGTCCCCTTTCTATCTTCCTGTTCCTGTACAGCCAGTTAACACTGCTCTACTCTAGGAAGTTAGACTGCCTTAACTACATCACTCAGGGCTGTGAAAAATGTCTTGCCCTGTGTGACGTAACAAAGCCAACCTAAACCCCAGTGTCGACACCGCCAGATCCCTCACCCTGGCTACTGCCTCTCAGAGAGGTGGATTCACTGCAGTGGTGGAAAACCCTCTTCTGTCGCTGTAATAAGTGCCCATGCTACAGGGCCACAGCTGCAGCAGCGTTTCTGGTGTAGCCAGACCCGCTGCTGTGAATGACAAGAGATGGGTCATTCCAGGGGCCTAAGGATTTCCCCAAACACTCACGCATCCAGCCTTCCTAGTGCCCCACACGCATGCCAGCGAGGGTCTGTGTTGCATTCCCACCAGACCAGAGCACTTGATGTAATGCAAACTCAATGCCCCAGTGCTGGCAGTGTCCTTCTCTTCTCCGTACGGTGCTGGCAACAGACCAGCACGCTGACTGTGTCCTGCTTTGTCAATACAGGTGAGGCTGCCTCCCAACACAAACGATGAGGTAGACGAGGATCCGACAGGCAACAAGGCTTTGTGGGACAGAGGGCTTCTCAATGGAGCGTCGCAGAAGGTAACCTTTGGGGGGGGAGGCAATCAGCTCCTCTGTGGAGCTGTGCAGAGTGAATGCGAGTGCATCTTTGGGGATCCATCCTGCGGGGGAGATGAATCCTGCCGGGTAAAGGTCTGTAAGCAGAATGACCACAGCCAAGCACCTTCCAGTTCTGAGAGCACTGGCGAACACCTACAGAGAAGTGAGTCTCTGGGAATGGGGCAGGGGCCCCCAGGTTACATTTCTCCTTCATTCCCCTGCCCTCTTATCAGCCACATCCATGTGTGTGAAGAGCTCTAAGCCATTGGGTAAAGTGCTGGATTTTGCCACATACTCTCCGGTGGAAGAGCTTGTTCCATTCCCCACTCCTGCTCCTGCCGGTAGAGCCATGCAAATCCGCCGGTATCCGCTTGATATGTGTGGACCATTGACGCGGATACAAATTTTGGATCTGCACAGAGCTCTGCTGGTAAGAGCGGGCAGGCAGCTGTGAGGAACTGCGGCGCGGATCCTCCACCTGCCCTGGGCAGAGAGCCTGGGGGTAGGGACAGGGGCCGGGGGCTGCTCGGGCCCCATGCCCAGGGCAGGTGGAGGGTCCGCCACTGCTCCACACAGCTGCCCGCCCAGCTCTTACTGTGGCCAGGCTGCGGCTCTGAGCTGCCCCCCTCCCCAGCCAGAGCTGGGTCGGGGAGAGCCGTGCTGGCAGCAGTGGGGAGCCTGGGTCCCTCCAGCTGCCCTGGGTGTGGGGCTGGGACACTGGGAGAGGGGCTGCTCGGGCCCCCCACCCAGGGCAGGTGGAAGGTCTGCCGCGGCTCCCCACAGCTGCCAGCACGTCTCTCCCCGACCAGGCTCAGAGTGGGGACGGGGGTGCCGTCTCGGAGTCTCAGTCCAACCCCTGGTGTAGAGCCCTGCAGATCCGCGGGGTTTGCGGCTCAGATGCGGATACACATTTGTGTATTCACGCAGGGCACTAGCTGCCGGCCCCTTTTGTGAGTCCGTCTGTTGTGGATGAACTCCAGAGGAAAATACTGACCCGTGACTTGTTTGCAGGCTGAAGTGATTATGAATTACCACGTGGGAGAGACGGTGCTGTCGTTACAGAAGACCACGCTGATTCCTGGAGGGTCTGAGTCTCTCGTGTACACCACCTTGTCAGGGGGCATTGGTATCCTGGTCCCCTTCACGTCCCACGAGGTAAGAGCCATCCTGCTGCAGAAGCACTGCATGACTGCCCAGCCACACCCAGCTCCTGTGTCAGCCTCCTCTATTGGCTTGTGTGTGTTGGTCGTAGACTATAGGGGACTGCAGTTTGTGAAAGTTAAGTGTGCAACAAAGCTCCTGCGAAAGGGAGCTGGTGAGATCAGGGCATATGGAAGGAGGGTGGGAAGAGACAGAGCCCACTAACTGGTCTTCCCTGTGACTGCTTCCTTAGGAATGAATCACAGGTGCTTTGCTGTCTGGGATGGATTTAAATAGTGGTGCACATGTTAAAGGGTTAGCTAAAGTGTGGCCCACTGAGTTATATGGCTTGGGACAACCTGAAGCCCTATATGGTAATAGGAACGTGCAGCTTGTAGCAGCTAGCTCCAGTGCTTGATGCTCCATCTTGATTCAAGCAGAGGCTGCTGGAGCATTGCATGCTGGGAGCTGTACTACTTTGGCCACACTTCCATCCTACACGTGAGAGCAGCTGCCACTTGTTTGGATTTACGCAAGTTTGGGGAGCCCGTTGTGTTTGTGGCAGGCTGGCAGCATGGCCCTGGGTAGGCCAGTTTTGGATGCTCCTGTCCCAGTGAAAAAGAAAATCAGTGTCTGGAAGTGGTGGGGGGCCTTTGTGGCCAGGAATTAACTGCGCTGTGCAGGGCACAGGCTGCTAATATAGTGTGACCATGTCCTGATGTTACTCCAGCGTCACGTGGGTGGGAGGAGCAAATTGTTCTACCTCTCAACTACTTCTGTCCCTTCAGGATCATGACTTCTTCCAGCACGTGGAGATGCATCTGAGATCGGAGCATCCCCCTCTCTGTGGACGGGACCACTTGAGCTTCCGCTCCTACTACTTCCCAGTTAAGGTAGGTCAGGAGTCTAGATCCGCCCTGGCAGTGGTAGCCAAGGTTGGCAGGTCTGACACCGGACACGTTAACTGTTCCAATATATCATGTGAGCGTGTCATGGAATAACAGGCCCACAACTCCCTCCAGGGAGCTTGTGACAGCATAAACTACGAGAGTGTGAAGCTGATGTCACAGAGCCACTATTGAATGGCATAATACAGAATACTCCCAGTTATACGAGTAGTGGGGGGACATGGATTTTATTCAACTAATGGAGAGTGCTTCTTCGAGTGCTTGCTCATATCGATTCCAATTAGGTGTGCACGCACCGCATGCACGATCGTCAGAGAATTTTCTACCCTAGCAACACCCAGTGGGTCGGCTGTGGAGCCCCCTGGAGTGGCGCCGTCATGGTGCTGGATATATACCCCAGCCGACCCAGCGCCCCCTCAGTTCCTTCTTACCGCCCGTGACGGTCGTTGGAACTGTGGACCGCGAAATAGCTGTTCTCCACTCTCCCTAGCTTTACTTGTTCATTCTTGTAGGTAGTTGTTGGTTATATACTTTTAGATTAGTAGTTTGTTGTTAATAGTTTTGTAGAGTAGTTATTAATAGTTAGCGGGGGTTAAGGGGGCTATTATCCCCCCTTTTCCCCCCCGGCGCGCAGCCGGGCTCATGCCCAAGGCTCCTGGCTTTAAGCTGTGTGGGACCTGTGCTAAGCCTATGCCAACAGGAGACCCTCACGACTCTTGTCTGAAGTGTTTAGGGGAGTCTCACCAGACGGACAAGTGTAAGATCTGCAAGGCTTTCAGGCCCAGGACCAAAAAGGAGCGGGACTTTAGACTTAAGCAGCTCCTTATGGAGGCGGCACTTAGCCCAGATCTCCATTCGGCGCGCCAAGTTCCGGCACCGAGCGCCTCGGTGCGCAGCGCCCCAGCGGCACCCTCCGGTACTGCACTGCGAACAGACACGGATAAGGCCCCACGGCACCGTCCTCCCTCGGCACCGCGTCCGCCGCAAGCCCCTCGGCGCGGTTCCCTGTCTCCGGGCCGTAAAAGACCCCGCAAGACCCAGGACGTTGCCGTCCAACAGGCACCGGCTCCCCCTGCACCGGTGGTAAAGCCGCGTCCGGCTTCGGAGCGCCAGAGGGTGCAGGCATCGTCAACACCATTGACTCCGGCACCGGGTGTAGGGCCCTTGAGTCCGGTGCGGACTGGCTCACTGCCTCATCCTGTGGTTGAGCCCTGTTTCCCTTCTACGCCGGAGACTTTTGCAACGGCGAAAGACCTTATCGTCCTCACGGAGCTGGCGCCATCTCAGCCCGCGGCACCGCATCCCCTTCACACGGTGCAATCCAGGGGCAAGCCTGCCCTGATATGCCCTCCATCTCCGAGCGTGGACTCGCGGCACCGCTCCCGGTCTCGGAGCAGGTCCCGACGCCGCTCGCAGTCCCGGCACCGATCTTCATCTCAGCACCAGTCGTACTCGCGGCACAGATCTTCCTCCCGGCACCGGTCTACTTCTCGCCATCGACCTGAGCATCGGTACCGGTCGGAGTCCAGACGCAGTTCCTGGCACCGGTATGAACGCCGCTCCCGTTCGCGAGGCCGCTCCCGGCACCGAGTCTACAGACGGTCTTCGTCTTTGCGATCCGGATCTGGATCCCGGCACCGGCATGGTCATCGGCACCATTCTCGATCCCGGTACTGCTCACCGGCACCACGCAGAGACTGCTTGCCTGTGGACCGGCGCTGCTCGGCACCGTACGAGGACGAGCCCCTGCAATCACGCTCGGCACTGCCCTTGCCCTCAAGATCGGCGTCTCGCTCGTTGGAAGGGGCTTCCCGATCAGCATACCCTGCTCAGGGTCAGCTGCAGATGACTTGCGTCATTGGCAGGAGGGGGCAGAGGACCCTAGACAGGACCCTGCACATTGGTCTTTCTGGACCCCGTGGGCATATCACCAAGCTCAAGGGGCTCCACCAGCGGCCTCTCGCTCGGCACACTCTGAGCCCAGGGTTCCTGAGGCCACCATCTCCCGTCCTCCCCCAGGGGGCATGGAGGCTCCAGTGCTGACACCCACGCAGGCCCCAGACCCCGATGCAGGGGATCCTGCACATCAGGGACCCTTGGAGCCGGACCCTCATCTGGATCCTTTACCCCCTGAGGCGTCCTCCTCATCCTCCCCAGATGAGGCGGTGGCGGGTACAACAGCCACAAGCCCACCTCCAATAGATCTCCGTGCCCACCAAGACTTGTTGCGTAGGGTGGCACGGAACACGGACCTACAGGCTGAGGAGATAGTGGAGGTGGAGGACCCGGTGGTGAGCATCCTCTCAGCTGATGCCCCATCCCGGGTGGCGTTGCCCATTATTCGTACGATCCAGGCTAACCCTAATGCCATATGGCAAACCCTGGCCTCCATCCCTCCCACTGCCAGAGGTGTAGAGAGGAAGTACTTTGTCCCCTCTAAAGACCATGAGTACCTCTATACACACCCTCCGCCATGTTCACTAGTAGTCTCCTCAGTGAACGCAAGAGAGCGTCATGGTCAGCAGGCGGCAGTGCCCAAATCGAAGGACGCCAAACGCTTCGATTTGTTTGGGCGTAAGGTGTACTTGGTGGGGGGTCTGCAGCTCAGAGCCGCAAACCAACAGGCGCTCTTGAGTCGGTACGATTACAACTCATGGAATTCCATGGGTAAATTTAAAGAGTTGGTCCCCCAGAACTCAAGAGAAGAGTTCGGGGCCCTAGTGGAGGAAGGTAAAAAGGTGGTTAGGACCTCCTTGCAGGCCTCCCTGGACATAGCGGACTCTGCCGCCAGGACACTAGCATCTGGGATAGCACCTGGACGCGTCTCCTGGCTCCAGATATCGGGGTTACCGCCAGAACTGCAGCAGACTCTGCAGGATCTGCCACTCGAGGGCCAGGGGTTGTTCTTGGACAAGACAGACTCTCTGTTGAAGAGCCTCAAGGACTCCAAAACCATCATGCGCTCCCTGGGGATGCATGTCCCAGGACCCCAGCACAGGCCCTTTAGGCCCCAGCCACAAAGGTTCTACCCTCCTCCTCGTCCAAGACAGGACTTCCCCAGAAGGCGGGGGCGAGGTAGTAGACGGAGGTCGACCGGCCCCCAGCCCGGTCAGAACCAAGGCCCTCCTAGATCACCTTCAGGATCTAGGCAAAATTTTTGAAGGTGCGCTCGAGGACGGCGTGCCAGCCACTACCCAGGATCCATTCCCTTTCTTTCGGGAGCGCCTCTCCCGTTTCCACCATGCTTAGTCTCTTATAACCTCGGACCGTTGGGTCGTTCGCACGGTGGAGAGGGGATACGCTCTCCAGTTTTCTTCGTTCCCCCCTCCCACCATCCCTCCCCGTCCCTCTTCAGGGACCCTTCTCACGAGCATCTCCTTATACAGGAGGTTTTTGGGCTTCTCTCTATGGGGGCCATAGAGGAGATTCCGTCAGAGTTAAGGGGCAGGGGGTTTTACTCCCGCTACTTCCTGATCCCCAAAGCAAAAGGGGGTCTGCGACTCATTTTAGATTTACGCGGACTCAACAAATTCATAGTAAAGTTGAAGTTCCGCATGGTCTCCTTGGGGACCATCATCCCTTTCCTGGAGACTGGTACACCGCCCTCGACATGAAGGATGCATATTTTCATATAGCAATCTACCCCCCACACAGGCGCTTCCTTTGATTTGTAGTAGACAATGTGCACTACCAATTTGCCATCCTTCCCTTCGGCTTGTCCGTGGCTCCGAGAGTGTTCACCAAATGTATGGTTGTCGTGGCAGCATACCTTCGTCGACAAAGGATACAGGTGTTCCCGTATCTAGACGACTGGCTGGTGCGCGGCCGCACCAGGGAGCAAGTTCAAACTCACGTCCAGATAATACTACAAACATTCCACGAGTTAGGCATTTTACTCAACAAAGAAAAGTCCACTCTGGAGCCAACCCAGAGAATAGAGTTATTGGGGCAGTCTTAGACTCCAGACTCGCCCGAGCTCTTCTGCCAGATGCTCGGTTTCACACCATCACAAACATTATCCACGGACTCCAGATCTTCCCGATCACTACAATAAGTACGTGCCTCAGCCTGTTGGGACACATGACCTCTTGCACTTACGTAACCAGGCATGCCAGACTTCGCCCACTTCAGGCCTGGGTATCATCGGTGTACCATCCTTATCGGGACAACCTGAACATGGTGGTCACGGTTCCGAACTCGGTCTTGACGTCTCTCACCTGGTGGCTGGATCACAAGGCGGTTTGTGCAGGAGTGCCGTTTCACGCCCCACAACCCTCCCTGCACCTGGTCACGGACGCTTCATCTCTAGGTTGGGGCGCTCACCTCGGAGAACACCACACCCAGGGCCTGTGGACCGCATCCCAACTAGCTCTGCACATCAATGTTCGAGAGCTGATGGCCGTGCGCCTAGCATTTCTCGGTCTCCTACATGGCCGTTGCGTGTCAGTCCTCACAGACAACACCACGGCCATGTTCTACATCCAACAAGCAAGGAGGAGCCCGGTCGTCTCTCCTATGCCAAGAGGCCATTCGCCTGTGGGAGTTCTGCATTGCCCACTCGATACATCTCATGGCATCGTTCCTCCCTGGAGTCCAGAACACTCTAGCAGACCGTCTCAGCAGATCCATCCAGACGCACGAGTGGTCGATTCGCCCGGATATCATCCATTCCATCTTCCAGAGGTGGGGATTTCCCCAGGTCGACCTGTTCGCCTCATGAGCCAACAGGAAGTGCCACGTGTTCTGCTCCCTCCAAGGGCATTTTCCGGGTTCCCTGTCGGACGCTTTCCTCCTATCATGGAGAGACCAGCTGTTCTACGCTTTCCCTCCATTTCCACTGGTCCATAGGGTACTGCTCAAGCTACGCAGAGACAAGGCACATGTGATTCTAGTCGCTCCAGCTTGGCCAAGACAGCACTGGTACACCACGCTTCTGGAGCTATGGGTTCAAACTCCGATCATGCTTCCCTTGTGCCCAGACTTGATCTCTCAGGACCCCGGCCAACTCTGTCACCCCGACCTGCAATCGCTCCACCTTACAGTGTGGATGCTCCATGGCTGAATCAGACAGAGCTACAATGCTCACATCCCGTGCAACAGATTCTACTGGGAAGTAGAAAGCCCTCTACATGGACCACTTACTTAGCCAAGTGGAAACAGTTCTCCTGTTGGTGCGCACAGCGGGCTACGCTCCCCTTGCAGGCGTCAATTCCCTTTATACTCGAATATCTCCTATCCCTGAAACAGCAGGGCTTGGCGATATCTTCAATCAAGGTTCACCTGGCCACTATATCGGCGTTCCACCCCGGAGAACTCACTTCCTCGGTCTTTTCTAACCCAGTGGTCGTTAGATTCCTCAAGGGCTTAGACCGGACCTACCCACAGCAACGTCAACCCGTTCCGGCATGGGATCTTAACCTGGTTCTCTCCAAGCTCACAGGGCCCCCGTTCGAGCCCTTGGCTACCTGCTCACTCCTGTACCTATCTTGGAAGACAGCCTTCCTGATAGCCATCACTTCAGCGAGGCATGTTTCTGAAATCAGGGCGCTCACATCTGAGCCTCCATACACAGTCTTCCATAAAGACAAGGTGCAGCTTCGCCCTCACCCTGCCTTTCTTCCCAAGGTGGTATCAGCTTTTCATGTGAACCAAGATATATTTCTCCCGGTCTTCCATCCTAAGCCGCACGCCACCCGTCAAGACCAGCGTATAAATTCCTTGGACGTACGCAGGGCCCTTGCTTTCTATATTGAGAGTATGAAACTGTTTAGGGAAGACGACGCAACTCTTCGTTGCAGTGGCCGACCGGATGAAAGGTTTACCAGTCTCCTCGCAACGTCTCTCCTCTTGGATCACGTCCTGCATTCGTGCTTGCTACGACCTGGCCGGTGCCCCGACGCCACGCCTCACCACCCACTCCACGAGGGCCCAAGCCTCCTCAACTGCCTTCCTGGCTCACGTCCCGATCCAGGACATTTGTAGAGCGGCAGTTTGGTCATCGGTTCGCACCTTCGCCACTCACTATGCGCTTGTACAGCAGTCCAGAGATGATGCTGCATTCGGATCAGCGGTTTTGCACACAGCGATGTCTCACTCCGACCCCACCGCCTAGGTAAGGCTTGGTAGTCACCTAATTGGAATCGATATGAGCAAGCACTCGAAGAAGAAAAAACGGTTACTCACCTTTGTAACTGTTGTTCTTCGAGATGTGTTGCTCATATCCATTCCAAACCCGCCCCCCCTTCCCCACTTTCGGAGTAGCCGGCAAGAAGGTACTGAGGGGGCGCTGGGTCGGCTGGGGTATATATCCAGCGCCGTGAAGGCGCCACTCCAGGGGGCTCCACAGCCAACCCACTGGGTGTTGCTAGGGTAGAAAATTCTCCGACGATCGTGC
This sequence comes from Trachemys scripta elegans, assembly GCF_013100865.1. Lineage (NCBI taxonomy): Eukaryota > Metazoa > Chordata > Testudines > Emydidae > Trachemys > Trachemys scripta. The sequence goes on along the minus strand of NC_048310.1, from coordinate 41,229,412 downwards.
ACGCGGCGCGCGCACACCTAATTGGAATGGATATGAGCAACACATCTCGGAGAACAACAGTTACAAAGGTGAGTAATTGTTTTTTCAGATAATCAATAGGGCAGGCGGCATTCACCAGTGGGGTGGCCTCCCCGTGGCTGGGGTCTCCTCATAGTCCGGTCCCGGGGTCTCGCTTCACCTCATTCATTCCCTCCCAAGACTGCGGGGCCGCAGAGGGTTCCCTGCACTGGCGCAGGGCCGGGGACAGCCCATCCCTGCAGGCTCAAGGTATGGACGGGGAGGCTGCGGTCCTGGCAGAGCAGAGACACCCCGCACACACCCTCCCCAGCCAGGACTGCAGCCTTCCCTGCACCTTGTGCCTGCAGGGATCACGTGTCCCCAGCCCTGCAGCAGCACAGCAAGCCTGCTGTCCTGGCCCCGCTCACTCACTCCCGTGACAGCGGGGCTGCAAAGGGCTCCCTGCGCGGCCGTAGGAGCCATTCAGCAGCAGCGGGGCATCCCCCATAGCCAGGGGCTCGTCCTTCTCGTAGTTCTGGCCATGAGTCTGTGCTCTGTTAGCTGAACCAAACCCTGGTCCCCCAGCATGAGCCATGTACTGCCTGCTGTGGGACAAAGAAGGGATTAGGGTAATGCGGAGGTTTGGATAACAGGGTTTCAGATAAATGGGACTGTCCTGTAATACCTGGCTTCTGTCTAGTACTTTTCATCCTCCGCTTTGCAGAGGAGATCAGTATCATTACAGGTGGGGAAGCTGAGGCACAGAGTGGTGCAGTGATTTGCCCAAGGTCACCCAGCAGGCCAGTGGTGGAGTCGGGAACAGAACCCAGGTCTCCTGAGTTCCAGCCCAGTGCTCTCTCCACTAGGTGACACTGCTGTCTCCCCAGAGCCCCATATTAACAATTAGGAAGATCTAAAACTAGGCCGTGGCGCAGAGTGTTGGATCTACACCCTGCACAGGCGCCTGCCTGTTGCACCCTCCCCCGGTCCTGCTTTGTCCCCCACCCTTGGGTGCCTGCATGGCTTTGCCTTGCTGTTCTGGCCGTCGTGTTAGCTGTGAGCAGTCGCTGTGCCACAAAGCATTTTTACAGCTTGCAGGATGTTTATCGCTGCAGCTCTTGTAGTGTCCCTGGAGCTGTTAAGAGGGCATATAAGCAGATACATGTTCCAGGTACTGAGGAATTGCCTAGAGATAAGTCAGACCTATTATTGATGGCTTGGGGCTGAGTCCCAAGACCTCAGAGACCTTTGAAACCTGACTGGAGACTTTCCCCTTCTCCGATTCCTCACTCAGAATCTTCTCCTTCAACCGCCTCCAGCACATACCATCTAGAGACCCCGTGCCAGCCAGAACTTGTCGGCTGAAGTGAGATCAGCCTTGTCCTTCCCTCACGTGGTCTGGGTTTGCTTGTTGTTAATTACTTTGACTCCAGCAGCTGTTTTCCAGCAGATGAGGTTACTGAGCGTGGGCCTGTTTCCAAAGCGGGATTAAGAAACTCCTGGCAAAGAGCTATTTGCCGTGCTGCCCTTTTGTCCTTTTCGTCTGTTCGAGCCCGTTTGATGCCCAGATTCTAACGTGTTCCCATGTCCTCTCACTAGAACGTGATTGACGGGGACCTTTGTGAACAGTTCAACTCCATGGAACCCAACAAACAGAAGAACGTCTCGGAAGAGCTGGACAGGACCCCCCCCGAGGTGTCCAAGAAGCTGGAGGATATCCGCACACGCTACGCCTTCTGAGCAGCAGAGCCCCTCCTGGGACATGCCAAGGACGCTGCTCCCAGCTGGGTTGGAAGGAAGAATGTGTGCTTTTTTTTTTTCCCCCTTTTTTACTTCAGTTTGCTCGTCTTGCTCTGCCCCCTGGGGCTGGGTTTGTAAACTTAAAATCCAAAGTCACGAGCATTTCCCATAAACTCGGTACCAGCAGTTGGGCTTTCCAACATGGCAAGGTGCTGCTGGAGGCCTGGACACCCTGTAAACCCATCTAGTGTTCGTAACTGCCTGCGAGAAGAGCAGGGAAGCTCTCCAGGCCTGCCCTCCATCCCTGGGGTCAGGGGCACATGGCTGTCAGTTGTCCCTGCCTTGCTGCCCCTCTCTTTGTCTAAGACCAGAGCCCAGACCCATTTTCTGAGGCCCGTTGGGGCTAGACCCCGAATGGCCTCATGAAGCGAGCTGGGCAAGGCCGTGCTTGGCAGAGCCCTCTCCCCACTGATGGCAGCTGGGTCAGGAGCGCTCAGATGGGGGTCTGGAGCTGCCCAGCCCTTTGCTGGGCTGTGACTCTGAGATGCTAATTGAAATAGCCCTGCCCCCACATACACATACCCCGTGCTAGGGATTGGGGTTCCAGGAGCCCCATGGCCAGTGTGTGGAAGTCCCAGCACATGAAGCTCTGCAAAGGGGACATGGCCTGAACCCCCACTGGAAAGGCTGGGGCCAGCCTGGATTCCTGCACTCTTCGTTTTTAACTGGTTTCCCTGTAAATATAGTTTTGTACAATGTTGACTCTGGTGGGGCGTGGGCAGAGGTTGAGCTGGGGCTATATTTGTTTTGTAACAGCTTTTGCACGAGCGGTGCCCTGTCTCTGAGCTGTGATTGGGAGCAGCACAGAAAGAATAAAAACCTGGTTTTTAAATTGATTTGAGTGCTGACCACCTCTGGTCTTTACTCCCAAACAGTGTCTCCCAGCCGGGGGGGGCCAGGCCCAGGGCAGGGGACAGGGTCATTGAACATGGGGAATGCGGCATGTCCTAGATCTACCTCCCCTACACCTGAAAGCCAGCCACCCTCCCGGCTTCTCCTTTGGCCCTGATATAGTTGGCAACAGGGGCCACTTGCATCCACAGGGCTGCAGGTTCAGGCAGTTGGCCACCAGCCTATGCTTCTCCTACGGTGCCGCAATCCCCAGCTACCAACAAGGAGCTGGGGTGGATGTCAGCAAAAGCTTGTGAAATGGCAGAAATGAGTAGAGGAAAGGTGAGAGAACAGACTGGAGAAATGAGACGGGCTGCCTCCCATCTGCTTGCTGATTGGCTGTGCTGGTTTGTCAGTAGAGCTAAACACCTCCCGGGCTCCTTTTCGCAGCTTTATTTTGTAAGCTGCCTTGCTCTGCAGCCAGCTGCCGGGTGTGGAGTTAGATGCTTCCCAGGATTTACAAATAAAGTTCTTGCCTGTTTTGCCGAAGCACAACTTCTTGCTCCCTGGCTTCCACTCCAGCTTTGGAGGGCTAAAGCAGAGGCCAGCAGAGCCCTAGTCAGCCATCAGCATGGATCTGATTTTGTCACAGTAAAACTAGGCAGAATTCACGGAACCGTCACATTGAAAATGTACAAAATCGGGGCGGTCGTGGCAACGAAAAAACGTGTAACAGTTTAGCAATGAAGTATTGCTGTGTGACGCGGCGGCATTGACAGTGACCCACAGGCTGCGTGACCCTCTGAGGGAGTCACGGGATGAAAGGGGCATTCCCTTCCTGAGCCCCACCACCCGGGGCAGAAGCCCGAACTCATGGACATCTCTTAAAATCATGGAATCCGTGACGAAATCATAGCCTCAGCCATCAGTAGCGGATGTATGGATCTGCATCTCGGGTATCGATGCAGTATTGTGACGGGGACACTCTCTGCAGAGTCCCCGGACTATCTCCTGATCTGTATTCCAGAGTCAGAAAGATGATTAGTGGATATGGCACTAGACCAGCATTTTGAGTTTGATTCTTCCATCACCTTGGGCAAGTCACAATCCATGTCATGCCCCAGCCCTCTACCTGCTAAAGAGGGGTATTACTTCCTGACCTCACTGGAGCGTAGCGAGGGTGAACTGGTCACGGCTGGGAGGTGCTCTGGTGGTGAGTACTGAGGTAGATCACCCCTCTTGTGCCCCTTCAGTTTTCCTGATTCCTTCATCCCATTTCCAGGATTTCTCCTAGTGGCAAGCCGGGGGGAAGCAGCGGATCAAGGCTGAGGGGTGAATGCTTTGCTCTGCTTCAGAACTGAGCAACAACTTCTTCCAGCAGGCTCAGGTTTGCTGCTGACACTGCTAGGCTCTTGGTCAGGGCCGCAAGGACTTTGTTCTGTGCTACAGATGTTCTTTATCACAGTAGCAAATCCCTCCCACTCTTGTTGGCCCGGGTGAAGGGCCTGGGAGTCTAGTCCGTAAAAGGAGAGTTGGCAGGTCAACTAGGACAAAGCTGCAGAGAGTCCTGTGGCACCTTAGAGACTAACAGACGTATTGGAGCATAAGCTTTCGTGGGTGAATACCCACTTCATCAGATGAAATGAGGTGGAAAGCTCATGCTCCAATACGTCTGTTAGTCTATAAGGTGCCACAGGACTCTTTGCTGCTTTTACAGATCCAGACTAACACGACTCCCCCTCTGCTAGTAGGACAAAGCTGTGGCTAGTGACACGATACCCTGACCTCTGCACTTTGCAGTGGGCCCTCGGTTCGATTGCGCTGCACAGGAATTGAAAGCATGGCTGCTGAGGCCTGTCTCACCTTGGCTGTGGGGCTTGGCTTGGCCACAGCCCCGTTAGGCTCCCATCTGAACAAGGACCATTTGACAACATTGCTTCCAGGGGGTCTCCTGTTTTTCTGGGAGCTCTGGGTGTGATGGCTGCTTCTGCCACGCTCCTGCAGCTGGAAGCGGGCTCAGTGCTCCTGGCTGATGGGAATGGGTTTGAGAGGGACATCAGGATCTGGCATGAGGATGTTTGGAGGCTGAGATGGAGCAGAGATCGGCAGCTGTTCTGATTTCCCTGGGATGCCTTTCGGCCAGAAGGATTCCTGTAGGATCGCTGCAGCCCCAGCTGCATTATCCTCATTAGCTGAGGGCTTGAACGTTGCTTATCCTTCAGAATTGGATGTGGAGAGCAGTCAGACCTCTGGCTGCGGCACTGTATGCTGTCTGTTTCCTCACCCCTCCTCCAGCCTTAGGATTCTCCTCCCAGGAGCATTGGTCTGACCTCCTGTCAGGGCTCGGTACTTACCTCTCCTCTGCGAGCAGGTGGTGATTCTGGGGCCGAGAGCTCCCTTGGCAGGTAGAAATTACAGCTTGTGCTGGAGGGTCCCCCAAACTAGGCGTGCAGCACTGCTGAAATTCAGCCACTACCCAGGCAGAGGATTGGAGGGTAGCATCCAACCAGCCTTTTCAACAAACGCATGGCCCAGGCACTGAGACTGACACCCCCAAATGCCGCCTCCCCCCACTATAAACAAACAAAAATCCATATCAAATCCAACACAACAAACATGAGTGATGGACCGGGAGCCAGAGCGCCCATGCTCCATCTGGACGTCCTTGGGGGACCTGCCATGTGGTGAAGCACTGAGGAGAGACGGGAAACTACCTCCACCTCTGCCTTAGTGATTCCCAGCAGATCCCCTCGCTGCTGCGCTCCTTTGCCTCTGGGACTGGTCTCTGTCCCCAGTGGGGAGGGAAACAGGATGGATGTGAGGTGCTCTCCTTCCACCTAGCAGAAAGCACATGGAATAAACGAACTGCTCAGCCAATCTCCCCGTGGACTGGCTGGGGAGAGAACACATCACAACAGCGATGCTGTTGCTGGAAGGCTCTGGTGATGGGGGAAGGCAGTGGATAGACTGGAGATGTCTTACCCTAGGGAAGGGTTTGACCTCCCTGGGGGGTTTCTACACTTCATCACTGTAGAACAGTGGTACAAACTCCCTACTGTGCCAAAGCAGATAGCTGAACTATCTTCTCTTGCTACCCATGTCCAAAGCCAGACCCGTCCCAGTCCATTTCTTCTGTTGCTTCATCTAATCCAGCGCTGTAGGTCAGCCAGGCTGCACCCTCCTGTGACATGTGCATGGAAGATCTCCAGCGCCCCGAGGCTGGCAGCCAGAGCATGTTCGCAATGCACTGGGGTAAAGAACTGGGCGGCCGAAGGGAACTCAGACAGGTGAGGAATGTGTTTGCAGTGCGGGTACAAAGGAGGGCGCACTTTGGGAGCTGGATCAAACCCCTTGTGGTCCTCATGAGCTGTTGAATCCAGCATCTGTTTTACCATACCCTCGTTCTCTTCTCTGGAACAGGGTCTCAGATGCCGTAAGAACATAAGAACGGCCGGACCAGGTCAGACCAAAGGTCCATCTAGCCCAGTATCCTGTCTACTGACAGTGGCCAATGCCAGGTGCCTCAGAGGGAGTGGACCTAACAGGCAATGATCAAGTGATCTTTCTCCTGCCATCCATCTCCATCCTCTGATAAACGGGCTAGGGACACCATTCCTTACCCATCCTGGCTAATAGCCATTAATGGACTTCACCACCATGAATTTATCCAGTTCTCTTTTAAACGCTGTTATAGTCCTAGCCTTCACAACCTCCTCAGGTAAGGAGTTCCACAAGTTGACTGTGCGCTGCGTGAAGAAGAACTTCCTTGTATTTGTTTTAAACCTGCTGCCTATTAATTTAATTTGGTGACCCCTAGTTCTTGTATTATGGGAATAAGTAATATTCCCATCATACAAGATAACTTTTCCTTATCCACTTTCTCCACATCACTCATGATTTTATATACCTCTATCATATCCCCCCTTAGTCTCCTCTTTTCCAAGCTGAAGAGTCCTACCTCTTTAATCTCTCCTCATATGGGACCTGTTCCAAACCCCTAATCATTTTAGTTGCCCTTTTCTGAACCTTTTCTTGTGCCAGTATATCTATTTTGAGACGAGGAGACCACATCTGTACGCAGTATTCGAGATGAGGGCGTACCATCGATTTATATAAGGGCAATAATATATTCTCAGTCTTATTCTCTATCCCCTTTTTAATGATCCCTAACATCCTGTTTGCTTTTTTGACCGCCTCTGCACGCTGCGTGGACATCTTCAGAGAACTATCCACGATGACTCCAAGATCTTTTTCCTGACTTGTAGCTAAATTAGCCCCCTTCATATTGTATGTATAGCTGGGATTATTTTTTCCAATGTGCATTACTTTACATTTATCCACATTAAATTTCATTTGCCATTTTGTTGCCCAATCACTTAGTTTTGTGAGATCTTTTTGAAGTTCGTCACAGTCTGCTTTGGTCTTAACTATCTTGAGCAGTTTAGTATCATCTGCAAACTTTGCCACCTCACTGTTTATCCCTTTCTCCAAATCATTTATGAATAAGTTCAATAGGATTGGTCCGAGAACTGACCCTTGTGGAACAGCACTAGTTACCCCTCTCCATTCTGAGAATTTACCATTAATTCCTACCCTTTGTTCCCTGTCTTTTAACCAATTCTCAATCCATGAAAGGCCCTTCCCTTTTATACCATGACAGCTTAATTTACGTAAGAGGCTTTGGTGAGGGACCTTGTCAAAGGCTTTCTGGAAATCTAAGTACACTATGTCCATTGGATCCTCCTTGTCCACATGTTTGTTGACCCCTTCAAAGAACTCTAATAGATTAGTAAGACACGATTTCCCTTTACAGAAACCATGTTGACTATTGCTCAACAGTTTGTTTTTCTATGTGTCTGACAATTTGATTCTTAACTATTGTTTCGACTAATTTGCCCGGTACCGACGTTAGACTTACCGGGCTGTAATTGCCGGGATCACCTCTAGAGTAAATATTGGCGTTACATTAGCTAACTTCCAGTCATTGGGTACAGAAGCTGATTTAAAGGACAGGTTACAAACCTTAGTTAATAGTTCCGCAACTTCACATTTGAGTTCTTTCAGAACTCTTGGGTGAATGCCATCTGGTCCCGGTGACTTGTTAATGTTCAGTTTATCAATTAATTCCAAAACCTTCTCTAGTGACACTTCAATCTGTGACAGTTCCTCAGATTTGGGAATCTCCCTAACATTCTCAGCCATGAAGACTGAAGCAAAGAATTCATTTAATTTCTCCGCAATAACTTTATCGTCTTTAAGCGCTCCTTTTGTATCTTGGTCATCCAGGGGCCCCACTGGTTGTTTAGTAGGCTTCCTGCTTCTGATGTACTTAAAAAACATTTTGTTATTACCTTTGGAGTTTTTGGCTAGCCGTTCTTCAAACTCCTCTTTGGCTTGTCTTATTACATTCTTGCACTTAATTTGGCAGTGTTTATGCTCCTTTCTGTTTGCCTCACTAGGATTTGACTTCCACTTTTTAAAGGAAGTCTTTTTATCTCTCGCTGCTTCTTTTACATGGTTGTTAAGCCACAGTGGCTCTTTTTTAGTTCTTTTACTGTGTTTCTTAATTTGGAGGATACATTGAAGTTGGGCCTCTATTACGGTGTCTTTTTAAAAAGCACCCATGCAGCTTGCAGGGATTTCACTTTAGTCACTGTACTTTTTAACTTCTGTTTAACTAACCACCTCATTTTTGCATAGTTCCCCCTTTTGAAATTAAATGCCAGTGTTGGGCTATTGAGATGTTCTTCCCACCACAGGGATGTTGAATGTTATTGTATTATGGTCACTATTTCCAAGCGGTCCTGTTATAGTTACCTCTTGGACCAGCTCCTGCACTCCACTCAGGACTAAATCTAGAGTAGCCTCTCCCCTTGTGGGTTCCTGTACCAGCTGCTCCATGAAGCAGTCATTTAAAGTATCGAGAAATTTTATCTCTGCATTTCGTCCTAAAATGAAATGTTCCCAGTCAATATGTGGATAATTGAAATCCTCCACTATTATTGGATTCTTAATTTTGATAGCCTCTCTAATTTCCCTTAGCATTTCATCATCACTATCACCGTCCTGGTCAGGTGGTCAATAATAGATCCCTAATGTTATATTCTTATTAGAGCATGAAATTTCTATCCATAGAGATTCTATGGAACATGTGGATTCACTTAAGATTTTTACTTCATTTGATTCTACATTTTCTTTCACATATAGTGCCACTCCCCCCCTGCACGACCTGTTCTGTCCTTCCGATATATTTTGTACCTCGGAATGATTGTGTCCCATTGATTGTCCCCCCTTCACCAGGTTTCTGTGATGCCTATTATATCAATATCCTCCTTCAACATGAGGCACTCTAGTTCACACATCTTATTATTTAGACTTCTAGCATTTGTGTACAAGCACTTTAAAAACTTGTCACTGTTAATTTGTCTGCCCTTTTCTGATGTGTCAGATTCTTTTTTATGTGAATGTTTCTCATCTGATCTGGCCCATCCTTTATCTTCCTCCATCCTCTGCTCCTGACTAGAACCTAGAGAATCTCGATCAATAGACTCTCCTCTAAGAGAAGTCTCTGTCCGATCCACGTGCTCCTCTGCAGCAATCGGCTTTCCCCCATCTCCTAGTTTAAAAACTGCTCTACAACCTTTTTTAATGTTTAGTGCCAGCAGTCTGGTTCCACTTTGGTTTAGGTGGAGCCCATCTCTCCTGTATAGGCTCCCCCCATCCCAAAAGTTTCCCCAGTTCCTAATGAATGTAAACCCCTCCTCTCTACACCATCGTCTCATCCACGCATGGAGACTCTGAAGCTCTGCCTGCCTACCTGGCCCTACGCGTGGAACTGGGAGCATTTCTGAGAATGCCAACATAGAGGTCCTGGATTTCAGTCTCTTCCCTAGCAGTCTAGGAAATTTGGCCTCCAGGACATCTCTCCTACCCTTCCCTATGTCATTGGTACCTACATGTACCACGACCACCGGCTCCTCCCCAACACTACACATTGATCATTGCTGTTAGCAACAATTAGGGTAACTAGGAGGCTGTCTGGCCTGCAAGCAGAATGCACCACACCACACCCCATCTCCACAAGGAATTAATAGAACCAACTCAGACCCAGCACATCTGGCTGGTGACTCTCCTTTATCATCTGGCTGTTGCTACAAGGACAGGGGAAGGAATTTTCCCTGCCTTATTTGCACACCTGATTCCACTGCTGTCCGTCCCCCCCACTCCCCCTCTCCACCGGTGTCTAATGCATCCCGGTGCTTGATGCTCTCTTGTATTCGGTTCTCTTCCCGTTACCCCGGCGTCACCCCGCAGGAAAGGGGTGACGTCACAGCGTAAATGTGGCTCTTTCTGCTGGCATTTGCCCCATGAGTTGCACCCCCTGTAGAAAACGGGAGGGAGGCATCTTTAACCTGCCGACTCTGCATGTCCTGCCCAGGCCATGGCAACTGCCCATCTCAGCTGGTTGAGCTCTGACTTGCACATCTGTGGAGCACCTGAGCTGGAAGTGGGGTTGGGGTCTTGTATCCCCCCATTCTGTTAAGTGGGTTAAAGCACTGGAGCCTGGGTTTGCACTCTGCCCTGGGTCATATGTGAAAATGACTTAAGTGGCTTCCAGTCCCCACCCTCCGGATCAACACACGTGCCAGCCCCTGTCTGAGCTGTCTCATAGAGCTGGGATAACAGCGTTACTTGGTGGTGGTCAGGACAAAGCGATGTTAACTCCTGTTAACTGGGCCGGCGGGACCACCTGGGGTGGCAGGAGACGATGTTTGGTCTATAAAAGGGGGGGTACTGCAGTGAAGCAAACCCAGCAGGAGTAGGTGCTGCTGTGGAAATGGCAACCGTAGAAAATGTGCCTGGGTTTAAAACAATGACTGAAGCCAGTTTCCACATGATAGCTGCTCGGGGCTTGTGTCACACGTCAGATCTCCATCCAGGTCTAAGTGGCCACATAGAAACCATGGCTGCATGTTCCCCGTGGCTCATCAGTTTTAGCAGACAGGGATCCTGCCGTGCATTCTGTGCCCCCCTCCCCTCACACGAAGGCCCTCCAGTGCCATGTGACAGAAGCTGGCACCGCCAGTCCCCATGCTGTAGCAACCTGCAGGGAGAGGGTCCAGTCTCCAGAGCTGCCCGATCCAGCCCCATTCCCCAGCAGGGATTTTACCGACAAATGTGGCTTTGATCAATCACAGTAGGTTTGATACATTCTCTGGGAAAGCCTTGCCATGAGGGAAATCAGTCCCTGCTTTCCAGTGGGTGACAGGCTGCTGGGGCAGAGGGAGAAACTCCCTTTGTAAAGAGCAGGTGTGCATCAAAGGCCCAGCCTTCAGTGCTGGGGAAACTCCCAAACCTCCACCAGGGTTTGCCTTTCCCCCGTTCAGGCTCAGACAGAAGGGTGACACCGACCCTTCAGGGATGTGGCTTCCTCCTGCATCCCCCCACCTTGCACATGCATCCTGCTGCAATCACCCAGGTTTCTTTAAGCATGCAGGAGCCTCTGCCAAGCCGTTGCATTGCCAGTTGGCACTTTGTGTCTCTTTCCATCTGGTGGAAATTCCCAGTGTTTTATTTTTCAGGGAAGCGCTCTGCTTGTTTCAACTGTTGTTTGTTTCAGCATTTGAACTGTGGGTTCCTGCCTTCTGCCCCTATGGAGCTGCACAGGGCTTCTGGGCTGAGGACCGGACAGGTCAGAGGCAGAGCCGAGGGATAAACCTCTCCCTGGTGCTGTCTAGACTGCCAGGCAAATGACTGCCTGGGCCAATGATATTAATTAATGGCTCTGTCTTGTGCCTAGCCCCCTGCCAGCAGAGAGCTCAGAGCAGCTTAGCCCCGCCAGTCAAACTGCCATCAAATGCTAAACCCAGCCCATAGGCCTCCCACCAGGCCCTGCATGTCCCAGTTCTGGGCTGCTGAGGGCAGTGAGCGTCAGAGCCACAGGCTCCCTGCTGCCACTGCCGGGTGAGCTCTGACAGAGGCCTGGCGCTGACCCGGCTTGCAGAGGACAAGGTGTGGATAAGAGCTGTGAGGCCTGCGCTAGAAAGCCGCAGCTGCAGCTGTCAGACGGCCGTAGGTGCTGATGGATTTAGTGGCCTGCTCTGCTCCCTGTGAAGCCCTGAGCAGTGACGAGTTGGATGGGACCTATTCCATACATCCTCTGTAGACACCACAACCACCTCTCTGGGCCGCCCTATGCCAGCAAGCCTCACCTGCCTAGCAGCCAGGCCCTGTCACGCTGCTCCCTAGCTCTGCTGGGCCTCGGGAGAGCCATGAAACCGCAGAACCTGAGGGCAGTGGGAAGGAGACTCGTTGCCAAATGTCCATGGGGCATAGGTGGTGCCACAGCAGCTGGACTCCCCTCTGACGCTGAGGGAAACTGACAGGCAGGGGCCTTCTGGAGAACAATCACCCACCACAACCCTGTGACACTCCTCTGAGCAAAGGAGCCAACCCACAGCATCGCCATGCTGCCCACCCCACAACGTCCTCCAGGCGAGTCAGCAGGGCCACACAACTGGTCTAGCAGGGGTACCTTACTGGTGTCCGTCACTGAATCATCGGCGGTGTCGATGCAGCCTCCGATGCAACCAGACTTCTTCGCTGATGGGCGCCGGCAACGCCTCCTGGCTGCTACAGCAAGTGGTAAGTGGGAGCGATGTCGCAGCATGGTGCGAGGCAGCAGTATTCTTCTGCAGGGGCAGCTTTCAGATCAGCCTTGGAACCACAGCTCTGCATTAAAGATCTCAGCACCTTGGGTAGGAGTCTGCGTTAGCCTTGCTCAGCATTCTAGTGCTGGTATGCAGCCCCCTAGACTCCGCTACAGAGCAGTAATGACACCCCTCAGCATGTCCCCTCTGAGGGCACGTGGCAAGGCAGGGTCAATATTATTAACCCCTTCACAGCAGGGGAATCAGGCAGTGGGCGGGGCTGCAGCTGGCCCAAAGGCATAGGTGGGAATAGAACCAGATCTCATCCCCCCCGGCCCCTGCCACCTCCCTAAGTGAAGAGAGTCTCCGTTTTCCCCTCTGCTGTTGCTGATGCAGAGGTGATGAGCAGTGCCTCGGTGCATCCCAAGCACGGTGAGGTCTCTGACCAGGAAGATGCTGGCTCAGTACCAGAGTGTGTTATTTCCACCCCTGTCCCGTCTGTCCCTTTGTTTGCCTGCTGCTAGTTATTTAGGTGAAAGGCAGTGACCGGAAGCAAAGGCAATAGACTGGCTGGAGTCTGGGGCGTCCTGCTTAACACTGACTCTTTGCCAGGGGATTCTCCGAGCTCCCTGCTAGTGTGCAGAAGCACCGTCCTTCCCACACATTTCCCTCATCCCCATTGCCTTCAATTCATGGCCTGTTTACAATGAATTTCCCCCTCGTGCTGCTGCCCCCAACCCCTGGCAGATCTGGTGACCAAGCTGCTGGCACTAGTTTAGAGAACAATTCGAGGCTGAAGCCTGGTCCTGCTTTGACACGCTGGCCGTGCAACCCCCATCAGTGAAGGGACCTATGGCACAGTGCTCCCCCAATCAACGTCCTGCGCTAATACATTTACTGTTGTCTTGGAGGACTCCAGAAGAATTCCCATTGGACTGGGTGCCAGCCAGAATCCCAGCCATGTTTGTAATGAGAGATGTGAGTACTGCACAAATGCACACGCTCAGCCCGAATCCAGGCAAGTGCTTGTGCAGTCCCATTGCAGGCTGACGAGCTACTCACGTGCATAAGGAGCAGCGCACACTTCAATGCTTTGCTGTATCAGAGCCTGAGCACGTCCCCCCGCTCCCCCACATACGGAACTGAGCCACGGAGAAGTTCCTGACTTGATACAAGGGAGTTCCCCTGGATGTACGCTGTGTAGCTGTCCTTGGCGTTTGGCCCACTGACCAGAAGTGGAATTGCCCAGGCAGGTGCTGGCAGCTCCGCCAGTGCCCCTCCATCCTGGCCCGCAGACCCATCTCCCCCTGTCCCACCTGCCCAGGCATCTGAATCCTGCCCTGCACCAACCCCTGGCTGCTCCAGGCTGGGGAATGTCTCCCTCTGTGGGGCGGGTCCTTTTTGGCTGTGATATCCAGCGGCTCTAAGGCTGCTGTTTTCAGGTGCAGGTGCCCATTCTGGGCTGAGTTCCCTTGTGCGCTCAGACTAGCTGGCCTGAGGGACCCTTCCACCACTAGGTCACGTGTGCAAATCTGGCCCAGACTGGCAGTGACTGAAAATTGCCCCCATGTGATGGCTGCCCATCGGTGTCCTGGGTGAGATGAGTTTGGTAGCCCTCAGCATGGAAGCTGGCTGGCTGGGAGGTGAGATTGGCAGCGTGACCACCTCTGGGTCCCATTTCATTACCAGCTGTATCACACTGATCTTGAGCAAGTCACTTTTGTTCTCTGTGCCTTGGTTTCCCCCTCTGTGAAATGGGCACACTCTTACCCATCTCACGGGGGGTGGCTGATTTGATTAAAGTGCTCTGAGAGCCTCAGCCACAAGGGGCTGCTGAAGGCCAAGGGGTTATTATTCGAATCAACTCCTTATCGGAAAGCTCCACTTGGCTGAAACTTCTGGATCCCAAACCTTCCAGATTCCCGAACAGCATGAACAGTTTAGCAGGCCAATGCTCAAACCACTGAGCTATCCCTCCCCCCAAAGGGGGGAGGGATAGCTCAGTGGTTTGAGCATTGGCCTGCTAAACCCAGGGTTGTGAGTTCAGTCCTTGAGGGGGCCACTTAGGGATCTGGAGCATGAACAGTTTGTTTCTCATTAACAAATAAAACCTGCAAAGAAGAATGCCTAGCCGTGTCCATCTGGCTCTGGCGGGAGTCACATTCTGCACTTAAAACAACCTGGAAAATTGCGGTTGAAACACAGCAGGCCGGGTGTGACAGGTTTGGTCGCAGAGACCCCCTTGGGACTGTCATCTGATGTGCTGAAATTACCTCTGAACCCATTTTCCCTGCCAGCTTGGGACTCCAGAACCCTGCCTTGTTGAGCCAGACACTCTAGCCTGCTGCAACACAGACCCAGGGTCTGTACCATGCCCCCAAAACTGCAGGCTTTAAGTGAAAACAGCTCAGCAGGTTACCTGTCTCCAGCACCCAGACACCCAGCTCCCAATGGGATCCAAACCCCAGATAAATCTGTTTTACTCTGTATAAAGCTTATGCAGGGTAAATTCATAAATTGTTCGCCCTCTATATCACTTAGAGAGATATGCACAGCTCTTTGCTCCCCGAGGTATTAATCACTTAACCTGGGTTTATTAATAAACAAAAGTGATTTTATTAAGTATAAAAAGTAGGATTTCAAGTGGTTTCAAGTATTAACGGACAGAACAAAGTAAGTCACAAAGCAAAATAAAACAAAACATGCAAGTCTAAGACTAATACACTATGAAACTGATTACAGGTAATATCTCACCCTCAGAGATGTTCCAATAAGCTTCTCTCACAGACTAGACTCCTTCCTAGTCTGGGCCCAAACCTTTCCCCTTGTTAGTTCCAGCAGACATCTCGGATGTAAGCAGGGGCTTTCTCATAGCTGGGACCCTTTTGTCCTGTTCCACCCCCTTTTATAGCTTTGGCACTATGCGGGACTCTTGTGTCTCTCTGGGTCCCCACCCCTCCTTCTAAATGGAAAAGTACCAGATTTAAGATGGATTCCAGTATCATGTGACATGGTTACATGTCCTGTGAGACCCCAGCCTCCATTCTTCCTGGGCTGGCCCACACATACACAGGAAGTTTTGCAAGTAAACAGAGCCATTTACAGTTAATTGATTCTGAAGCACCCTTAATGGCCTCCATTTAATATGTTTACATCCGTGATACAAGTTTATATCTTATTCTCCTAACTCCAGACATAGAAATAATACATGCAAACAAATAGGATGAACACACTCAGTAGTTTATAACCCTTGTAATGATACCTTACGAGAGACCTTTTGCATAAAGCATATTCCAGTTACATCATATTCACATTCATACGCATATTTTCATAAAGCATACAGCGTGCAACGTCACACCAGGTACAACCAGGCCCTTTGCTAACGCAGCACTAAATGATGCATTTCTCACCTGTTGAAGAAGGAAAGACGCACCAGGCGGGTAGGATTTGACGAGGTTGGTTTAAAGCAAGACCAGATCAGGAGAGTCCATGTTCGTTTGCAATTTCACTCCCCTCCCTGATGCGGCAGCCGCAGGGACGCACTGAAGGAGTTAATTCAGAGCCGCACTGACATGGCATTCCTTTCCTCCTTAAGCAAGAGCTGGGAGAGAGCTGAGTGGGTGGCAGTGATGAGCTGTGACTGAAAAGGCCCAGGACAGACAGACAGGAGGGCTCCACCCAAACCGCCAGCCCTTGGGGTAGCGTTCCCCAAGCTGTAGAAGAGCGGCTGTTGTTGCCATTGGCTCAGAACACCTTGCTGTGGGTGCTGCCCCATGGAGAGTTCCCCACAGGCTGCCTTGGGCCACAGCCCAGGGCTGGAGGGGAAATGTCAAAGGGGAGACGCTGACCAGGGGAAATCTCTCGCCAAGCTGAGCCCAGCTGTGGACTTTCCCAAGTGAGGTCAGCTGAAGATTCATCCCAGGAGAGGCCACTGCTGCCGAGCTGGGGAGAAGTTACAGGAGAGGCAGGGAGGTCCTGGGCCTATCACTGCCCTTTTCTCAACAGGGAGCCAAGGGGGCTTGTTTGGAACCTGCACGATATTAGTTTAGCCTGTATTATTTGCATAAAAAGCTCTCCCCCCCCCCCAGCTGATGGCCAATAAGAGCTGTTTCCCCAGTTAACAACCTCTCCCTCCCCCTGCCCTCCCTCACTCAGAAAAATCCCTCCCATTCCACTTTCTTCTGCTCAAAGATCAGCTTATATATGTTGCATCAGTGTGAGGGGCTGGTCTGCAACAGAGGGTGTTACGTCCTGCCCAATAGGAAAGGCCCATCAACACCAGGCGGACTATAGTGTAGGGTTACCATTCGTCCGGATTCCCCCGGACATGTCCGGCTTTTTGAGCTAAAAATAGCGTCCGGGGGGAATTTGTAAATATCCGGACTTCCCCCCCGCAGAGCGCGCGCGGCTAACAGGGCAGTCGGCCGGATGGTGCCACTTACATGGGGCTCCGACAGCCAGAGAGAGCCCCTCCTCCGCTTCCCCTGCAGCAGAGATCACTCCCTCCCTCCTTCCCTCCCTGCATTCGCAGATCGCCTCCGGCAGTCTGGAGCTCCTCCTCCCCTGCTCCCCAGCGTGCCGGGACGGGCGGCTCCGGCTGTTCCTGAGCAAGTTCACAGAGACGTTAGGCGAAGGCCAACAACAAGGGGGCCAGGGGGTCAGAGAAGGGGCAGGGAGGTTTTGGATGGGGCAGTCAAGGGGGGGGGTCGGGAGTTCGGGGGGGGCTTTCTGGTGGGGGTGGATAAGGTTTTGGGTAGTCAGGGTACGGGTAGGGTCCTGGGGGGGAGTTGGGGAGGGTCTTAGGAGGGGGCAGTTAGGGGACAAGGAACAGGGAGGCTTAGGTAGGGGGTGGGGTTCTGGAGAGCAGTTAGGAACAGGGGTCCCAGGAGGGGCAGTCAGGGGACAAGGAGCAGGGGGAGTGGGGGGTTGGGAGTTCTGGGGGGGGCTGTCAGGGGGCAGGAGTGGGGAGAGGGATCGGAGCAGTCAGGGGACAGGGAGCAGACGGGTTTAGATGGGTCGGGAGTTCGGTGGGGGGGGCTGTCAGGAGGTGGGGAGTGGTTGGATGGGGCGTGGGAGTCCCAGAGGTCTGTCTGGGGATGGGGGTGTGGATAAGGGTTGGGGCAGTCAGGGTACAGGTAGGGGGTAGGGTCCTAGGGGGCCAGTTAGGATGGGGGGAGGGGGCAGTCAGGGGACAAGAGGCAGGGAGGCTTAGGTAGGGGATGGAGTCCTGGGGGGCAGTTAGGGACAGGGGTCCCAGGAGGGGGCAGTCAGGGGACAAGGAGCGGGGGGAGGGTTGGGGGTTCGGGGGGGGGGGGGGGGGGGAGGGACAGGGGCGGGGCTAGGGCAGGACAGGGGTGGGGCTAGGGTGGGGCTCCTCCCATCCTCTTTTTTGCTTGCTGAAATATGGTAACCCTACTATAGTGGGACGATAAAGAGGACAAAAGTTGTTGATTGCTATGCCCTGTCCCCCCCCACCCCCCACTCTGGTAAAGATGAGTCATGTAAGTGGATTCCTCCTGGGGGAGAAAGGGGATAAAAATGCCTCACCGAAAGGAACTGGATTTCTATGCTGCTTGGACTCTGAGAGGCAAGGTTTACTAGGCATAAGTTTGTTTTCAGTTTAAACCAATTTTTACAAAAAAATTCCTGGGTTCTACAAAAAGTATTATTCATTTTTTTCTGATTTTCACCCTACTTTTGTATCATTCACATATACCAAAAATAACTTGTTTTATTAGGAAAATACAATACATGGCATGAGATATATGTATTATGATAATACATGAGTCCGTGGGTCTATGCAAAGCTGCCTGGTGAAGTAAGGCTCTGTATTAGTCTAGAAGAGACACACAATAAACAAACAGGCAAGCTCGGAAGTGCGTGCGCATCTGAACGTACTGATGAATCTCACGCCCACATTTCAAGCTGTTAGCAGATAATGGGTTAAAGATTTGACCCACTAAAATGGGAAGGAAACAAAATCTGTATCAGAATCCGTTTCAGAACACAAGGAAGCATTCGAAAGTTGGGGGGAAAACAGGAGAAAAGGATGAAGAGTGTATGCGCTGCAACTGGTGTGGCCCAATTATTAAATGTAAATATTTATAGGCTAATAGTTCTAACTCTACACCAGTAAACTGTTTATTCAGAGGAAAAGTTTCTGTTGGGGATTAGAGAGATGGTTTTCTTAAACTCAGACGTGGCGGCATGTGTTTTGAGTTCTGTTTTAGTATTGCAGCAAAACACATTGATGAACAGAATTCAAAGCATTAAATCTACCTAATACTTTTTCTTCCTGTCTTTCCGTCCACCAAAATAAACCCCAATATTTACCCACTACAAATATTAATCGTTTTTTTGCACTAATTTTCACCTGTTTTTGTTGTGGTGGTAAGAAACACGGATAAATTCCTGGGAAAAATTAAATCAAATAAAAACTGAAAACGAAGAGCCTTAGACATAAGCAAGAGATCCTCGGTGCTTAGCCTGGGTTAGCCCTAAAGCTCATATAGACCTTATGATAGAAGCTTCTATTGCTTTTTGAAACGTAGGATTGGAACTCATTTGTGTGTCTCGAGGTTACCAGCTTTAACCTTGGAAATAACTCTTATTTCCTTGTCCTATTCAATAAACCTTTATATAACTTCTTATAGGATTGGCCAAAAGCCTTATCTTTGGTGTGAGATCAAAGGTGCAACTGACCGGTCCTTTGGGACTGGGAGAAGCCTGAATATTGCTGTGATTCTTGGCAGAAGAGCCCATCCATCACAGAGATACACTCACCTGGGTGGCAAGACAGATCGGAGTACGCCAGGGGACCGACTGGCTGACTCCGTGGTATGGCTGACAGTGCCTGAGGCGTTTCGAACTCACAACCAATGGAGGGTTTGTGCCGGTTCTTACCAGCCTGCCCTGTGGTGGGTACTCATGTGCTCTTGAGTTACTGCAGGCAGTTTGACAAGGCCAGGGCATGGGCTGCAATTAAGTTGGGGTGGGGGCAGGCGGATTAAACAGCATGGTCTCTCCTTCCTGTGGCTACCTCTGCTCTGTGAGCTCTCCATGGACTGGCTATGGAGGCTGCAGTGGGTGCAGAGCACAGCTGCCCGTCTGCTCTCCATTAGGGCCCAGAGGCGAGGGAATCAGTAACAGTCCATGGTGGTGAGCTTGTAAAATGGCAGGGTCAGTGTGGGTTCCTGCTGGTGATCGTCCATGGAGCCTGTCCCAGGCTGGCTGGCCCTAGTAAATGAAGCAAGGCCGGGGCCCCTGTGCCAGAACAGGTGCTCGGAGTTATAAAGGATCAGGGACTGGTGAGGGAGAGACTGGATGTGTCAGAGCAGCCTGGGAGAGTCAGCCAGGAAAAGGGGCAGGTGCCGGTGCCAGCTGCCGGGGAGCCTGGAGAGGGTCCCTGTGGCAGCTGCAGAGAGCCCTGTGCAGGCCCCCCCTGGAAAGAGAGAGGAATTAGCTGGAAGCCAGTGGTCGGACTAGCCTGCTCACTTTCGAGAGCCAGTGGTGGGGTGGAAGGCTGAAAAGGGCTGAGGGGAGTGGCTGGCCAGCTCCCAGAGCCAGGGCCGAGAGGGCTGAAGGCTTGAGAAGAAACAAGATGATGAGAGACAGTGGGGCTGATTTGTTGATGGACCATGGGGACTTGTCCCTTTTGTTATGGTTTATGTACATGGGTCTTTTATAACAAATGAACCCCACCAGGGCTATATTTATACCAGGGAAGACTGGTTGAACTATTGCTGGGGACACTGTAGGAGGGAAACTGAGGCAGGTGTGACTCTCCTGACGTGGCCTGCTGCAGGAGGAGGCTCTAGGCCGGGCTGCCGTGAAAGAGCCCTTAATCACTGGGGCCGGAGCAGCCACCTCTGCTCCTCTTCCCCTTCTCCCCCCAAGAATGAGTCAGGTCATCTTTGCTGGCCAGCCTGAGTGGAGTCAGGGTTGCTGGATCCTAAAGGGCAAAGGATGAGAGGGAGAGAAATGGAAAAAGCCAGGGCTTGGCCAGGAATCTGTGCCCAATCTGTGGGATCCCAGGGCCCCAGCACGGGGAGTGGATTCCAGTCCCTGGCCCTAGGATGTGATCTGTGATTCAGCGTCCACCACCCCAGCCCCCCGAGGGCCAGCTGTGAGCTCAGCTCAGCGTTGCCGGCGTGCGGTGCGGTGCGGTGCTTTACACGTGGCTATTGCGGGGCACAGCGAGCGCGGCCCCACCTCCCTTAGGGGATCCGCATGGCCGGCCCGGCCGCTCTCGCCCACGGATCTGCGAGGCGGGCTTGGGGCCCAGCTGTTCCCGGTAGCAAGAAACTTTCAACAGACAGAAATTCCCGCCGTGACCTTGTTCCTGCTCAAGTCAAGCGGAGTTTCCCCCTGGGGTTAACTGGATGCAGGACGGAGGATTGAATCTTTGCACGAGTGCGGGGCTGCAGGACTCTGCCCCCGGGCGAAGGGCCCGTTTCCAGGCTGGACAGGGAGGCCCGGGGGCAGGTGCATTTTCAGTCGCTCGGGGTTAATACAGGGGAGACAAACGCGCGCGTCCAGCCCCTGGTCCGAGCGGCCGCAAGGGGCAGCGCCGGGGGCCCTTTGCCTTTGCGCGACGCGCGGTGCGGAGCATTCAGGGGCTGGGCGAAGGGCCCCGCGGCCGCTCCCAGCGAGTGCGCGTCGCCCAAGCCGCGTGCAGCCAGTGCCGGGGGGCGCGTGGAGCGAGCGAGGAGAAAGTCCCTGATTTCCCGGAATCCACGTGCTCCTGCCAGCCAGCTGCAGGCGCGTGCTCCCCCCCACGCCCCCCCGGTGCGCGAGCCCAGCCCCCGGCGGTGGGAGCGGGACTGGCCGCCGCAGACCGTCCCGAGGTCCCTTCCTGCGCGAGGCGGCCGCCGCGAGACCCCCCGGCCCGAGCCCGAGGCGGCCGCGCAGGTAACCGGGGGCTGCAGGAGCGGCTCGCTGGGGGGCAGTTGCACCTGGCGGGTTTAGCAGCGTGAACAAGTTGGGAAGTGGGGGCGGGGTACCCCGGAGGGGGGCAGGGAAGGGCGGTGCATGGGGCCCTGCCAGCCGGGGGGCGGGGTGGGGGGTGTGCGCTCCGCTGAAGTGCGACACTCCCGTGCATGCTCCAGCTCTGACCGCTGCTCCCTGGCGTCTCCCCGCCTGCACCTTCGCCTTGTCCGGCCACTTTAGGGTCCCGATCCTGCGCCCCCGGAGCGGCCGGGCTGAATGCTGCGCCCCCCGCCCCGGGCGAGCCAGTGTGGCCCCCAGAGCAGGGTCTGCGCCGTTGGGGGGGCGCCAGGAAGGTAGGATGGCGGAGGAGCCCGGGCTGGTGCACACGCAGCCAGAAGTGCAGGGAATGGGGCTGTATTGACACGCACTGGAAAACCCCTTGGCTTGAAGTCTTTAGACAGTGCCTTAGAGCAGTGGGGTTCAAACTTTGCTTCTGGCGGCCCAGTTGAAGAAAATTGTTAATGCCTACGACCCAACGGAGCTGGGGCTGAGGGGTTTGGGGTGTGGAAGGGGCTCAGGGCTGGGGCAGGGGGGTGGGGTGCGGGGTTGCAGGGTGGGGCTGGGAATGAGGGGTTCAGGATGTGGGGTGGGGCTGGGAGTGAGGGGTTCAGGATGTGAGAGGGGGCTCTGGGCTGGGGCAGGGGGTTGGGGTGTGGGGTTGCAGGGTGGAGCTGGGAATGAGGGGTTCAGGATGTGGGAGGGGGCTCTGGGCTGGGGCAGGGGGTTGGGGTGTGGGAGGGGGTCAGGTCTTCGGGCTGGGGGTGCAGGCTCTGGGGTGTGGCTGGGGATGAGGGGTTTGGGTGCAGGAAGGGGCTCTGGGTTTGGGGGAGCTCAGGGCTGGGGCAGGGGGTTGGGGTTCAGGCTTACCTCGGGCAGCTCCCGGTCAGTGGTGCAGCAGGGGTGCTAAGGCAGGCTTCTTGCCTGTCCTGGCACCATGGACCATGCTGCGCCCCAGAAGTGGCCAGCAGCAGGTCCAGCTCCTAGACGGAGGTACGCAAGTGGCTCTGCGCCGCTCTCGCCATTCCCCCCAGAATCAGACCTGTTGCTGGCTGCTTCCGGGGCGCAGCGTGGAGTCAGAACAGGCAGGGACTAGCCTGCCTCAGCTGGGCAGCACCGCCGGGACTTTTAATGGCCCGGTCAGCAATGCTGAGCAGAGCCGCCGCGACCCAGTGCTGGGTTGCGACCCACAGTTTGAAAACAACTGCCTTAAAGTGAGTGCTTGGACTGTGTGCACAGAGGAACTGCTGCATTGCAAAGCTTAGATGCCATCCCACTGTGACTTGGGCAGCTCTGCACCTTGGCGTCTACCCTGTCACTCGCTGTGACAGACGGAGGGTCATGTTCCCCCTCCGAGGCCAGGTGGCTAATGCGGCTGGTGCTCTTGTGGACAAATGCAGAACTTTGCAAAAACAAGCCCCCCTCCCCCAGGTGTATTTGGGTGACGCGGCCGGGGGCTCTGCTGGGAAGGATTAAAAATAGCATGAAAAAGAGATTTAAAACTGAACCTTTTCCAGGAACTTTTCATAATAGAGCAGATTGGCGGATTTGGAGACTAACTCTGAGTCCCGTATCCAGCCTTCAACCCGAAACTTTTCCATCTGCATCTGTTCCCCTCCCCTTCCCACTGTCTGAATCCCACCCTGATCCTCAATTAGCAAATGGATTGAGAAGTCCCCCGCCCCGCTGACTGCCCAGTATGCGTGGCTGTGGTGAGGTTGGCGGCAGGTGTGTCGGAGCTCCCAGCTGGTGGCAGACATGAGCATGGATGGAATTATTAGTCATTATCATGACACATGCCCCAAAAGCACCTCTCATCAAAAATGTTCCGGTGTCTTTTAGCAGTGCATCTGTCAGCACTGCATGAAAAATCAGTTTTGGACAAACTGTGGCTGTATAAACCACGTGTAATTTCAATATTAGTATTGGCCTTTGCACACCTGGCCCATTCATCCATACCAACAGCCTCTTCTGCTTGTGTTTGTCTCTGCATCCACCCACAGCAGCATGCTTGAGTGGAGCAGCGCTTTGCCTCCTGGGAACGTGCCTCAGGATAGTCCAGTGGCTGGGATGCTTGCCAGGGACTTGGATTCAATAATCTATTCTGTCACAGACTTCTTGTATAGCCAGCCATGGTCCAGACATCCCTTGGGAACAACTAGGAGAGGGTGTAGGGGTGCATAGGGCTTATAGGGATCCACTGGGTCTGACGTCTACATAACAGTGTGCGGAAGGGTGGCACGTGAGGTCTCTACCAACCTCCAGGTACACACTTGTTGTCTTAATCATTGCAAGAGGGATGTCTGGATGGTCTGTAAGGAGTTAAGTATCTATACTGAAAACTATGCTCTTAAGGTATGTGAGTTAAGACAGGTCGCCTGGAGGTAATTGGCAGGTTCTGTTCAGGCAGGGGGCAGGAGACGCTTATCTCCCTGGCTGACCATTATGATGTGTGGCTTACAATGTAAAGCTTGTTGCATACGGAGCCAGCAGCTTTATTGCAAAGTCGACAAGAGATCACAAAATCTACAGGAAGGAGCACGCCATAGCCAGGTGGCCTGGTTCAGGCTAAGATCAAAGAATTAGTCTGTGTCAGGAGAATGCAGAAAGACCCCCGGGATCCTTCACCAAGGAGAAAAGCTTCCAGCAGATGGTTGAAGCTGGTCTGGTTAACACTGGGAGAAAGACTTAGGGTGGGAGAACCTTTATGAGGCAGGACGTGTCTTGGCAGTTAAGTCTAGGTGCTAGAAGGTGTATTATGATTTGGCATTATCAGAAACAACTGGTTATGTCTACTTTCTACCTACTTGCTAGTACTTGAATTGTTACGTAAACTTGTTCTGGTTTTCACGATTAGCTAATCGAAGCGGTGTGTATTTGGCGACGCTGGGATCTCAGGGGTCAGCTGCGGTTACTGTTCTTTGGGGACCAGGTAATTCTGACAGTCCAGTGGAGCAGGGGCTGGATGCTCAGAGGGGGCGGGGTTTGGGCCTGCTTATCGCTACCCTCCAGAGGGACAGTGGAGCTAGTGTGGGCCGAGAGGGGAGGGCTTGTGCTGCCCATGGTTGGCAGAGCCAGGGAGCCAAGCCGTGGCAGGCACAGACAAGGTTTCCTCATGGTAAGGTGCTGCACAGCTCTGGGTACTTCGGCCACTTTGTCTGTCTGTCTGCTGCAGGTCCCTTCTGTAACCTACGGGAGAATTGCCCTCCCCCCAGGGGTGCCTGAAGGTAAACACACTGATGCTGGAGAGGTGCTCAGTGTGACGTTGTGCAGTCGATAGGATTTTATAAAAAATATGCTAATGAGTGAATATAATGTAACTGGAATATGCTTCATGCAAAAGGTCTCTTGTAAAGCTTATAATCTACTGAGTGTCGTCATCCTGTCTGTATAAATGTACCACTCTTGTATCTGAAACTAGAAATCTGAAATAGAACTCTGAGGGCCTATTGTAATTATGCGAAGTGTGGGCCATTAATGATGGGTTTGGACTCTTGATGACTCCCATTAACCAGGACAATTGACTGTGGATGGCTCTGTTTGCAGCAGGCTGGGAGGAATGAAGGCTTGGGGTCCTACAGTGACATGTGATCATGTCATCTGAACTGGAATCCATCTTTAGCCTGGTGCTTTTCCAGGGGTGTGGGGTGGGGTGGAAACCCCGAGGGACAAAGGGTTCCTTATGCAAAAGATCTATAAATGGGTGGAACAGAATAAAGAGGAGGAGCCATCATGAGGAATCCCCTAGCTACCACCTGAGCTGGAACAAGGGCTGTACCAGGGGAAAGGATTGTGCCCAGACTAGGAAGGTGTCCAGTTTGAGAAAAGAAACTTATTGAAACATCTCTAAGGGTGAGATTTTACCTGTAATCAGTTGTATTACTGTATTAGGTCTAGATTTGCATGTTTTATTTTATTTTACTTGGTAAGTCACTTTGTTCTGTCTGTCACTACTTGGAACTACTTAAATCCTACTTTCTGTACTTAATAGAATCACTTTTTACTTATTAATTAACTTATTAGTACCTGGGTGGGCAAACAGCTGTGCATATGTTTCTATCAATGTTATAGAGGGTGAACAATTTATGAGTTTATCCTGTATAAGCTTTATAGGGCAAAATGGATTTATTTGGGTTTAGACCCCATTGGGTGTTGGGCATCTGAGTGTTAAAGACAAGAACACTTCTGTAAACTGCTTTCAGGTTAAGTCTGCAGCTTTGGGGTAAGTAATTCAGACCCTGGGTCTGTGTTGGAGCAGACGGGTGTGTCTGGCTCAGCAAGACAGGGTGCTGGGGTCCCGAGCTGGCAGGGGTAGTCTTGGCACATCAGATGGCAGCTCCCAAGGGGAGTTCTGTGATCCAACCCATCACACTCAGGTACTACAGGAACAAGGGCAAGCGGAGCACCACAGTGAGGGAGAGCCTGTCACAACTGCTGTACCCAGGGTAGAGAGAGAGAGAACCAGGGCATCCCAAAGCCCCCAGGTCCTGTGCACTGCGGGGCGATGTGGGGAGCTTCTTGCCAACGTACCAGGGCTCCCCTCTGCGCCAGCTCTGTGTATTACAAGTAAGGGCAATGGCAGCTTAGACCAGCTTGCGGCAGGGTGGACAAATGGCTCCGGGCCGGCTGCTCGAGGGGCGCAGCCAGGTTTTCAGGAGGGCTCAGCCCGATGCTGCAGCCGAGGTGCTGAAAGGTCTTCAGAGGCCTAACTCCCATTGATTTCAATAGGTGCCATGAAGGAGCCAGGAAATTGGGCTTGTAAAGCAGAGAGAGAGAGAGCGTGTGCGCGTGCGTGCTACTAGTGACATAATTTAGCACAGGTTTCAGAGTAGCAGCCATGTTAGTCTGTATCCGCAAAAAGAACAGGAGTACTTGTGGCACCTTAGAGACTAACACATTTATTAGAGCATAAGCTTTCGTGGGCTACAGCCCACTTCTTCGGATGCATATAGAATGGAACATATATTGAGGAGATCTATATACACACATACAGAGAGCATAAACAGGTGGGAGTTGTCTTACCAACTCTGAGAGGCCAATTAAATAAGAGGGAAAAAAACTTTTAGCACCTCAGTTCACTGGTACAAATGCAGCCAAGGCTGTTTGCTAAATTTATTGCAGCTTGGTTAGGATTTTATCACAGGCTTTTTTTTTTTTTTTTGCGCCCTATGAACCCACTCCATTGCTGTGCCAATCCTTCTCACCCCCGACACACACTGTGCCCACACAGCAGGAGCTGGAATTTCCTCATGCTGATACCCTGGTGGTAAATGTTTAACCCAGATTACTTCCCTTCCTTGCCCCGTGTTATCTGTGCCGAGATTTGCTCTGTCCGTTGAGTGCAGGAGCGTGGTGTACGCTATTGTTCGTGGCTAGGGTTGTTGTTTTACTTTCCCAGGGCTGGTACAGACAATCAATACGCTAATCTAGCTCCCTGATTCAGTGACCATTATTGCTAGAATATTTGAGGGCGAAAGTGGAACTTGGCAGACTGGTTAACAAAGAGGAGATCACAATATGAGCTCGAGGAGGGGGCCAGGGCTTAGAGACTTGACTAGCACGGCTCCTTGTTTAGCCTTGGCGATTTTGAGCTCTTCGTACTCTCAACAGGGCAGTGAGTTAGCAGTGCAGAGAGCCGTTAGAGATGCAAACACGTTGGGTGCCAGGAGCTGCCTCCAGCCTTGATGAAATACCAGTGCAGAGCAATATGTCAGCGATGGGAGTTACGCAGCAGGGAGGAGGAACGCAGACATTACAGGGGGGTGGGGGAATGGTTCTTCATTGAATTGACCCTGCTTGTACACTCCTGGGAGTTGCTTTACCTGCTGGCATGTCAGTCCCACCGTCTGAGAGGCTCTTGCACCTGGTACTGACGGGTAAAATCCGTCACCTTACCCATTAATCCAGCTCTTTGCAGCTAGATTAAAGGCCGAGGCCTGGAAAGGCTCCCTGATCCTAGCCCATAATCCTGGCCCTTGTCTTTTCCAGGCCGTGGTTTGCTGGAGGACACTGTCTGTCATGCACACCTTGAGCTGTTGCTAGATGCCGCAGCGGTAGGAAGCTGGGGGTCATCATGGTTATTTCAGTCTGCCCCAGGGGATCTCCCTGGGTTTTGCTCAGCGGGTGGGGGAGCGCGCCAGTTTGGGGCTGTCTGGGAAGGTGTTTCATTTGGGAGCGAGGTTCCCTATGCGACGGCAGCTTGGCAATCGGTGTGGGTCACGGGCGCTCTCCTGCCAGATGTTGCAGCCAAATCACTTCTGTCTTCAGAGGCTGGAGGAGGCGGCGCGGCTCCGAGTGCTGCTGTCATGCACAGAATAAATACGAATGAATTCATCTCCCTGCTCTGAAGGGGAACTGGAGCCCTGCTCCAGCCAACCCCCTGCCCCCAGGTCAAAGGGTGCCCGCCCTGAGGGCAGTTGCTGAGCATGGCGTGAAACCGGCAGAAGGTAGCCTGGAATCCTCTCCCTAGGGCCTCTGCTGGCCTCCATCACCTGAGCTCTGCTGAAATCAACAGAGCCATCTGGCTCCTTCCAGGGCAGGGCTGGAGCGAATCCTTCAGCTCAGACTTGCCTACCAAAGCTCCCAGGTTCGCGCAGCTGGAAACACCTTTAATCCGTTTGACCGTGTGACTGGCCAGGGCCGGTCCCCAGAGGGCCGAGTCTGGGGCTGAAGTTTGATGCTGATTGTTCAGTGTCGTTTTGCCCAAGAGAAGACCTGCTCCCGGTTTAAAGCCAGTTCTGCAGCTTGGAGTTTGTGTCTGTGTTGGGGTCACCAGCCGGTGCCCTGAGAGAGAGGAGGAGGGGCAGGGGAACGGAGCACAGGCAGCTCTGCCGGTGGAGAGGAGAGGGGAGGGCCGCCTTACTGGGCACTCAGCTTTCTGAGCTAACGCTGGACGCAGAGTGCGGGCCTCGTGCTGGTGAGGGCTTGTGGCCGCATGTGGTGCTGTCGCCACCAGGGGGCGCTGCTCCCTGGAGTGACCTCCACCTGGGTTTCGAGGTTCAGCAGAACCTCTGAGTTCCGGACACCTCGGGAATGGAGGTTGTTTGTAACTCTGAACAAGATGCTATGGACTTCAGCCATGGGTGCTTTGGTGCTGCAAGGGGGGGGGGTCAGGGCTTCTGACCCTCAGGGTGGGGTGGGAGGCTTGGGGCTCTCCATGGCTCTGGTCCTGGCTTTCAGCTGGCGGGGGGGGGGAGAGAGCGCACTGGGGCTCAGGACTTTAGCTACAGGGGAAATGTTGGCACTGAAACCGGCACACTTTCCCCCCCCCCCCCCCCCCCCCCCCCCAAGCCCCAAGCCCCCCCGGGGCAAAGGTCCTGAGCACTCCCTCCTCCCCTCCGTAGCTGAAGCCCCACAGCCCTGAGGCCACCCGCTGGGCCCTGGAGTTTTTATAGTATATTGGAGGAAGGCCTCAGAAAGAAAAAGATTGAGATCCTGCAGCACAAGATTTGGGTGGAGTCGTTTTGTTCTGTTTTCTGTCTCTGCTGCTGTCTGGTTACTTCCAGTTCCACATGGTGTCTGGTTGACCAATCAGTCCGTAACTCTAATGTTGGTATCTTTGAGGTTCTACTGTAATGTATTAATGATGCTGACGACCGCGGACGGGTTTATAGCAGGGACCCCTTGTGCTTCGTGATTCCGTGGTGGCGGGTTGTGCTGTGGGATCCACCCTGTGCTCCACCTCCCCAGGCCTGATCTACCCCCAGGCTTGTACTGAGTTAGTGGAGAGTATGTTTGAGCCCAGCTGACGCCGGGGAGCAGCTCCCTTCCCCTAACTGGAGCAAAGGCCCAGATCACACCCTGGCCAGAGCATCCTTGGCTTTGAAGCCGATTGAGTCAAGCGGGTGCCATGGTGGTGCGGAGACAAGGCCCGAGGGAAGGATCTTGATGCGCAGTTACAGAAACAAGCAACGCCTGCAGCTGCTTCCCCGGTGGCGCCTGCTGCCTACTTGATTCCACAATGCAGCGGTGGCTGTAACTGCTGCACTGTGGAATCAAGGCGCGTGCACAGACCACTGTCTCGTCAGAACTTGAATGGAGGGTCGGTCTGCCCCCACATCCCAGCGAGGCCGTCTCCTCTACCCCTTGTTGCAGGAGCCAGTGATGGGATTGGGGTAGATCGGTGCTGGGTGTGGGGGGAGTGGTGAAATCAAGTCCCCTCCCAAAAATGCAGCTTCCTTTGTCCCGGCCCAGTGAGAGGAGGGGAGAGCAGAGATGCGCCCCTCTCTCGCCAGGTGGAAAAGCCTCACGTGCCCCTCGTGTGCCAAAAACTCACGCAGCCTCCTGTGCCCCCGGGTGCCAAGCCCTGCCTGTCTCGAGCCCCAGATTCCTCCCTGATCATGGCCACAGCACAGGGATGTGGAGCCAGCTCCAGCATCTGCAGTGCCTGGAAACCTTGGGGGCAGCTGGGAACAGCCTGAGTTGCAGAGCTAGCACAGGTGCTACAGGACAGGTTGTCTTCGTCTCTTCCTGACCAGCGCAGGCTGGCAGTGTGGCCTTGTGACTGTGCTGTGACTCAGGAGACCTGCCTTCTATTCCTGCCTCTGTACTGGCCCGTTGGGTGACCTTGGGTGAGTCATGTCCCTGTGCCTCAGTTTCCCCACCTGTGCAGTAGGGATAATGATACTGACCTCCTTTCTATAGCGCTCCTGAGCTCTGCAGATGAGATGCACTAGATACGAGCTAAGGATTATTATTCATTTCAGTAGAAAGATCCGGATCTGCACCGTTTGAAATCAGGTAGCTGGGTCTACCCAGAGCGAACCATCCAGACTGCTCTCCCCAAGCCAGACAGCTCAGCCCGCAGTAGCTGTGAGGCTCTTGCTGGGTTTGAGTTTTATTAGTGGAAATCACACGTAAAGGCAATTATAAGAAAGTTACGGGCGGTAAAACGCAGCCACAGCTGTGACTGGCACCAGCCTGGCTGTAGTGCGTGAGAGTGTTTAAAGTTTACCAGACCATTTGATTCCTCCTGGGATTGTCCCCAAGGGGCAGCTTCTCTTGACTGGCCTGGGAAGACAATTTGTGTCCAAGCAGGGACCCTTAATCCAGAGCTGTGGCTGGCCACTCTGGTTGTTTGACTGCCAGGAAGTTATTGACAGTGCCTCTGTGATTGTTACGATGCTCTGGGTTCAGGCACCGTGGCGCTAGGTGCTGTCTCTACACAGAGCAAGGAGATGGCTCTTGCCCTGCAGAGGGGGACAATGACCTGCAGGCAGGACGTAAGAGCATGTCTTCGCCGCAGCGTCAGCTCAAGCTGTAACTCAGTGGAGCTCCTGCCCTGACTCGCGTCCCCACACGAATGTCTCTCGGTCCAGTAAGGGGTGCTTTAAACTTGAGCAAGCCAGCCTGGCGGGGGAGGGTCGAAGCTGGAGTGCTGCTGATGCCGGCGGGGCTAACACCCTCTGGCTAACCGGAGAGGGCAGATCCCCTCCAGTGGGGCCAGCCCCTTAGGCCACTCCGCCAGCCGGCCGGGCTACGTTCAGGTTCGTTAGAAACACTCTTTCCCCAGGTGTTGATAAAAGAGTTCCCCACCGACTCCAGCCAAGCCTCTGCTGTGCTTTGGCTGAGAGTAAATCTGCTTTTCTGCAGTTCCCCAGGCAGGGAGAACCACAGATTAACCTTTTCCTCCCAGCCCCCCCTCCCCAGGCATTCTCAGCACAGTCGCGCTTGGCTTCGCTCCCGCCACCAGCCCCATCAAAGGCAATGGAGCTGCTCGTGTTTAAAGTTCAGCGTGTGGCTAAGAGTTTGCAGGATCAGGGCAGGGGCTTGATCCAAAGCTCAGTGAAGTCCGTGAATGGATCAACCCTAAATCACTGGAGCCCCGTCAGCAAAGTATCGAGGCATGCGCCTACCTGTCCGCACGTGACTGACCCCATGGAGTTCCCTGGGGCTCGTCTCTGTGCATAACACTAGGCACAAAACCAAAACCCAACACCCCCCGCCCCTGCCCCCAAAAAAGCTGCAGGAGTGAAAAGAAATGCAGGCAGAAGTCCAGTAGCAGCGTGGGGGCTATCCACTTTATTGCACTGAATGCAGCATATACGATTACCTGCCTTGTGGGTGGGTGCATTCGGTGCATGCGTGTGCATTTGGTGCAAGGAGCTCCTGGCCCTCAGAGACCACGTACAGGCTCTGGAGACCAGAGTGGCTGAACTGGGGGAGCTAAGGGAGACACAGAGGTACACAGATGAGACTTTCTGGGACACAGTGGAGTGATCCAATCCCCAGGCTGACAGCCTCTGTGCTGTTGAGAAGGATGAAAGTCTCAGGAAAGGAGAACATCCAACTGGAGCAGAGGGAATGAACCCACAGTTGGGACCCTCCCTCCAGATGATGATGTGGTATCCTCTCGCACTTAGGCTACCCCTCTGCAGGAGGGAACTCCAGTTATTAGGAAAAGACAGGTAATAGTAATGGGGGGTTTGATCATTAGAAACATAGATAGCTGGGTTTGCGATGACCGGGAGAACCACATGGTGAATTGCCTGCTGGGTGTGAAGGTTGCAGATCTGTCGAGACAACTAGACAGGCTTATGTGCAGTGGTGGGGTACCAGTGACACAGGGAAAGGTAGGAGAGAGGTCCTGGAGGCCAAATTTCGGCTGTTATGTCATAGATTACAGTCCAGGACCTTCATGGCAACATTCTCTGAAATGCTTCCCGTTCCACACGCAGGGCTAATTAGACAGGCAGAACTGCAGGGTCTCAATGCGTGGATGAGACAATGGTGTAGGGAGCATAGGCGCCAACTCCGTGGGTGCTCTGGGGCTGGAGCACCCACGGGGAAAAATTGGTGGGTGCTCTGCACCCACCGGCAGCTCCCTGCCCTCCCTCCCCAACTCACCTCTGCTCCGCCTCCTCCCCTAAGCGCTCCACTTCTCCCCTGGGAGGGAGCGGGGAGGAGAGGGAACACGGCACGCTCGGGGAAGAGGCGGGGCTGGGGATTTGGGGAAGGGGTCCAATAGGGACAGGGAGGCGGTGGAGTTGGGGCGGGGCAGGGGCAGGAGGGGGTAGGGCAGGGGTAGCGGCGGGGCCAAACACCCACCGGCGCCTGGAAAAGTTGGCACCTATGGTAGGGAGGAGGGGCTTATTAGGAACTGGAGAACCTTTTGGGAAAGGGGGAGCCTATACAGGAAGGATGGAAGAGCATGTGGTTTGGACAGAGACATCCCTTAAGGGAGGGTCTGGTTCTCTATATCCTAGTAAGGAGAAGAGGATGGAAGATGATAAAGTGCAGGTAGGATCTGATGAGAAACAGTCAAATGAAAAAGATTCCCATTCAATTACCTCACATAATGGCAGCTAAAAAGTGACAAATTTTACAAGTGCTTATATACAAAAGCTAGAGTCTAAATACTAAGATGGGTGAATTTGAATGCCTGGTATTAAATGAGGATATTGATATAATAGGCATCACAGAAACTTGGTGGAATGAGGATAATCAATGGGACACTGGAATACCAGAGTACAGTATATATATAGGAAGGACAGATCAGAAGGTCCTGCTGGTGGGGGAGTGGCACTATATGTGAAAGAACGCGTAGAGTCAAATGTAGTAAAAATCTTAAATGAACCAAACTGTTCCATAGAATCTCTATGGATAATAATTCCATGCTTGAATAATAAGAATATAGCAGTAGGGATATATTCCCGACCACCTGACCAGGATGGTGATTTTGACTGTGAGATGCCTTGGGAGATTAGAGAGACTATAAAGATAGAAAACTCAGTAATAATGGGGGATTTCAGCTATCCCCATTTTGACTGGGTACGTGTCACCTCAGGATGGGATGCAGAGATAAAGTTTCTTGACAACATAATGTCTTTCTTGGAGCAGCTAGTCCTGGAACCCTCAAGGGGAAAGGCAATTCTAGATTTAGTCCGAAGTGGTGCACACAGTCTGGTCCAAGAGATGAAGATAGCTGAACTGCTCAGTAATAGCGATCAGAATAGAATTAAATTTAACATCCCTGCAGTGGGGGGGGATACACCAAAGAAGCCCACCACAGTAGCACTTAATTTCACATTGGGAAACTCCACAAAAATTAGGATGCTGGTTAAACAGAAATTAAAAGGTACAGTCTCAAAAGTGAAATGCCTGCAAGTTACATGGAAACTTTAAAAAAAACACCACAATAGAGGCTCAGATTAAATGTTTACCCCAAATTAAAAAACATAGAGAACCAATAAAGTGCCACTGTGGCTAAACAACAAAGTAAAAGTAGCGATTAGAGGCAAAAAGGCGTCCTTTAAAAATTGGAAGTTAAATCCTACTGAGGAAAATAGAAAGGAGCATAAAATCTGGCAAATGAAGTATAATTAGGCAGGGCAAAAAAGAATTTGAAGAGCAACTAGCCAAAGACTCAAAAACCCACACCAAAAATTTAAGTACTTCAGAAGCAGGAAACCTGCTAAACAATCAGTGGGTCCACTGGATGGTTGATGTGCTAAAGGAGCACTCAAGGATGATAAGTCTATTGTGGAGAAACTAAATTAATTCTTTGAATGAAGTCTTCACTGCAGAGGATGTGAGGGAGATTCCTACACCTGAGCCATTCTTTTTAGGTGACAAATCTGAGGAACTGTCCCAGACTGAGGTGTCGGTAGAGGAGGTTTTGGAATAAATTGATAAATTAAACGTAATAAGTCACCAGGACCAGATGGGATTCACCCAAGCGTTCTGAAGGAATTCTCATATGAAATTGCAGAACTACTAACTGTGGTACATACCTATCATTTTAAATCAGCTTTTGTACCAGAGGATACAGGATAGCTAATGTGATGCAATTAAAAAAAAAAAAGGCTCCAGAGGTGATCCTGGCAATTACAGGCCAGTAAGCATAACTTCAGTACCAGGCAAATTGGTTGAAACTGTTGCCGGCACAGAGTGCCCGAGGACAGCAACAGCGGGGTTCGTTGCCCGGTGTGCTTCACGCCAATAAACACACCAGGGTGGAGAAGCAAACAAAGTTTATTTGAGATCTCAAAACAGTGCAAGGAGACTGGCACATCTCAGACAAGCAGTTTTCCCTTTTTATTCTTTTTTTTTTCCTTCCCTACCTTCCCCCCTTCCTCCCCCTTCCTCCCTCTGCAGTAGTTACATTTAAGCAAGTAGCAAGCAATTACATTTAAGCAGTTAAGTCATCTTGGCGGCTATAAGTCCAGCTTGTTAATAGCTCCTTTAAACCATTATCTCGTCCTTTTTCCCTTTGATTTATTATCTCCCCTTCAGCCAGAAACATGCAGGCCTCATTATTACCGCTTGGCACTGGTATGCAGCCTGTTGCACCCGATAACTGGCTGTTACACATTCCAATTTCTGCATCTGGCTTTTGAGGTCAATTAGAGTTTAAATATGGAAGAACTTTGGTTCATTTAGGCCTAGTGCAGGAAGGCTTCATCGACACTCGTGGTCTTCCACCCTCCCAAGTTATCTAGGGTTATGCCTAATGACACCAACAAAACTATAATAAAGAACAGACTTATCAGACACATAGATGAACATGATTTGTTGGGGAAGAGTCAATACGGCTTTTGTAAAGGGAAAACATGCCTCACCAATCTACTAGAATTCTTTGAGGAGATCAACAAACATGTGGACAAGGGTGACATAGTGTACTTGGACTTTCAGAAAGCCTTTGAAAAAGCCTGTTAGGGGGCTTATTCCTTCACCCTCTCACTTCCCTGGTCCTTCTCGAATGAACAGAGAGGAACAACACCTGAAGTCCGAATGTGCAAACAATTCGATGTTTATTGGGCTGAACTTCCAGCAAGCATGATTCCTGTTTCCTTCCTCAGTGACCCCCTTCCCAGCTCTGACACCACAGAGCCATCCCTGTTCCCATTTCCCCCCTTAGCAAAACATGATTCCAATTCCCCCACCCCCAGTCTCTATTCCCATTCCCCCCCCTACTTCCTGATTGACTGCAGACTATATACTAAAACTTGAGTTCTGCTTAGCTATACCGTAACCAATCATTTTACTGAAATTTAACTAACCAATCCTAACATACTGTAAGATGGTTATTTAACCAATTATATCCCATCACCTTAATTGGTTTACACCCAACAAAATTAATTATACAGCAGACAGAAACAATCCCAGAACCAGACAGAGGTTATACAGACAAACAATAAGGAAGTGGAGACTACAGTGATGGAACAATACAGAAATGAGGATTTCACATCCCAGCTATTGATAAGTGAGTTCTTGCCAGACAGGATGCTATCAAACTAAGTTTCCTTTTACATCTTCTAGGCTCTTCCCTTTCTATGGAGGTGACAGGAATATCAGGACAGGATTGTATTCCTAACAGCCCAATAGCACCTTATTTCAGTGTGACTAGTTTGGAATGTGAGGATGTGACTGTACACTACCCAGTTTATGGCTGCCTCTGCTGCTTAACCGAAGGCCTTAGCCTAAGAACCAGGCCTCAGACTGTCACAGTAAGAGAAGTCCCTTACGCAGACAGACAGTGATTTTGATTCTCTCTTTTATACCTCTATAACTAGCTAAGTGATAAGAATACACCTAAATTCTTATAGGCCTTTACAGACAGGCCTGAATATCTATATCCTAACAAGGCCTTCACTGAAGGCTCTTAAGCAAGGTAAGCAGTCATGGGATAAGAGAGAAGGTCCTCTCATGGATCAGTAACTGTTTAAAAGACAGGAAACAAAGTCAGAATAAATGGTCAGTTTTCAGATTGGAGAGAGGTAAATAGTGGTGTCACCCAGGGGTCTGTACTGGGACCAAGTTGCAGTGGGGGGGGGGGTTAGGCTGGATATTAGGAAAAACTTTTTTCACTAGGAGGGTGGTGAAGCACTGGAATGGATTACCTAGGGAGGTGGTGGAATCTCCTTCCTTAGAGGCTTTTAAGGACAAAGCCCTGGCTGGGATGATTTAGTTGGGGTTGGTCCTGCTTTGAGCAGGGGGTTGGACTAGATGACCTCCTGAGGTCCCTTCCAACCCTGATATTCTATGATTCTGTGACCAGTGCTGTTCAACATATTTATAAATGGTCTGGAAAAAGGGGTAAATAGTGAGGTGCCAAAATTTGCAGATGATACAAAATTACTCAAGACCGTTAAGTCCAAGCAGACTGCGAAGATTTATAAAGAGCTCTCACAAAACTAATGACTGGGCAACAAAATGGCAGATGAAATTCAATGTTGACAAATGCAAAGTAACGCACATTGGAAAACATAATCACAACTATATATATATATATAATGAGGGAGGTCTAAATTAGCTGTTACCACTCAAGAAAGATCTTGGAGTCATTGTGGATAGTTCTCTGAAAACATCCACTCAATGTGCAGCGGCAGTCAAAAAAGTGAACAGAATGTTGGGCATCATTAAGAAAGGGATAGAGAATAAAACAGAAAATATCATATTGTCTCTATATAAATCCATGGTACACCCACACTTTGAACACTGTGTGCAGATTTGGATGTCCCATCTCAAAAAAGATATATTGGAACTGGAAAGGGTTCAGAAAAGAGGAGCAAAAATGATGAGGGGTATGGAACGGCTGCCGTATCAGGAGAGATTAATAGGACTGGGACTTTTCAGCTTGGAAAAGAGACGACTAAGAGCGGATATGAGAAGGCTATAAAATCATGACTGGTGTGGAGGAAGTAAATCGGGAAGTGTTATTTACTCCTTCCCATAACACAAGAACCAGGGGTCACCCAATGAAATTAACAGGCAGAAGGTTTAAAACAAACAAAGGAAGTATTTCTTCACACAACACAAAGTCAACCTGTGGAACTGTTTGCCAGAGGATGTTGTGAAGGCCAAAACTATACTAGGGTTCAAAAAAGAACTAGATAAATTCATGGAGGAGAGGTCCATCAATGGCTATTAGCCAGGATGGGCCGGGGTGGTGTCCCTAGCATCTGTTTGCCAGAAGCTGGGAATGGGCGACAGTGGATGGATCACTTGATGATTACCTGTTCTGTTCATTCCCTCTGGGACACCAGTCATTGGCCACTGTCAGAAGCCGGATACTGGGCTAGATGGACTTTTGGTCTGACCCAGTCTGGCCGTTCCTATGTTTGTACATGCTGAAGTACCTCGCTGAACCGGGGCTTACCGCATGTCATTGCTTGTTTCTCTTCTGGCAGCGAGTCTGAACTCACTGCAGTGAGGAACTCTCTGAGCTCTGTGCTACTTCAGATACACTGCCTTGTCCTAGAATCATAGAATATCAGGGTTGGAAGGGACCTCAGGAGGTCATCTAGTCCAACCCCCTGCTCAAAGCAGGACCAACTCCAACTAAATCATCCCAGCCAGGGCTTTGTCAAGCCTGACCTTAAAAACCTCTAAGGATGGAGATTCCACCACCTCCCTAGGTAACCCATTCCAGTGCTTCATCACCCTCCTAGTGAAAAAGTTTTTCCTAATACCCAACCTAAACCTCCCCCACTGCAACTTGAGACCATTGCTCCTTGTTCTGTCATCTGGTACCACTGAGAGCAGCCGAGCTCCATCCTCTTTGGAACCCCCTTTCAGGTAGTTGAAAGCAGCTATCAAATTCCCCCTCACTCTTCTCTTTTGCAGACTAAACAATCCCAGTTCCCTCAGACTCTCCTCATAAGTCATGTGCTCCAGCCCCTTAATCACAGTACTCTAGATGAGGCCTCACCAACGCCGAATAGATGGGAATGGTCACGTCCCTCGATCTGCTGGCAATGCCCCTACTTATACAGCCCAAAATCGTTAGCCTTCTTGGCAACAAGAGCACACTGTCGACTCATATCCAGCTTCTCGTCCACTGTAACCCCTACATCCTTTTCTGCAGAACTGCTGCTTAGCCATTCGGTCCCTAGTCTGTAGCAGTGCATGGGATTCTTCCGTCCTAAGTGCAGGACTCTGCACTTGTCCTTGTTGAACCTCACCAGATTTCTTTTGGCCCAATCCTCTCATTTGTCTAGGTCCCTCTGTATCCTATCCCTACCCTCTAGTGTATCTACCAGTCCTCTCAGTTTAGTGTCCTCTGCAAACTTGCTGAGGGTGCAGTCCATGCCATCCTCCAGATCATTAATGAAGATATTGAACAAAACTGGCCCCAGGACCGACCCTTGGGGCACTCCGCTTGAAACCGGCTGCCAACTAGACATGGAGCCATTGATCACTACCCGTTGAGCCCGACGATCTAGCCAGCTTTCTATTCACCTTACAGTCCATTCATCCAACCCATACTTCTTTAACTTGCTGGCAAGAATACTGTGGGAGACCGTATCAAAAGCTTTGCTAAAGTCAAGGAATAACACATCCACTGCTTTCCCCTCATCCACAGAGCCAGTTATCTTCTCATAGAAGGCAATTAGGTTAGTCAGGCATGACTTGCCCTTGGTGAATCCATGCTGACTGTTCCTGATCATTTTCCTCTCCTCAAAGTGCTTCAAAATGGATTTCTTGAGCACCTGCTCCATGATTTTTCCAGGGACTGAGGTGAGGCTGACTGGCCTGTAGTTCCCCAGATCCTCCTTCTTCCCTTTTTTAAAGATGGGCAGTACATTAGCCTTTTTCCAGTCATCCAGGAGCTTGCCTGATTGCCATGATTTTCAAAGATAATGGCCAATGCCTCTGCAATCACATCCACCAACTCCTTTAGCACCCTCGGATGCAGCGCATCCGGCCCCATGGACTTGTGCTCGTCCAGCTTTTCTAAATAGTCCTGAACCACTTCTTTCTCCACAGAGGGCTGGTCACCTCCTCCTGACCTTTTTCGTGAAGACAGTGGCAAAAAAAGCATTGAGTACATTAGCTTTTTCCACATCCCCTGTCACTAGGTTGCCTCCCTCATTCAGTAAGGGGCCCACACTTTCCCTGACCATCTTCTTGTTGCTAACATACCTGTAGAAACCCTTCTTGTTACTCTTAACATCCCTTGCTAGCTGCAACTCCAAATGTGAT
Organism: Trachemys scripta elegans; assembly: GCF_013100865.1. Classification (NCBI taxonomy): domain Eukaryota; kingdom Metazoa; phylum Chordata; order Testudines; family Emydidae; genus Trachemys; species Trachemys scripta. Next base: position 41,190,224 of record NC_048310.1, on the reverse strand, counting down.
TTGGCCTTCCTGATTTCACTCCTGCATGCCTGAGCAATATTTTTATACTCCTCTCTGGTAATTTGTCCAATCTTCCATTTCTTGCAAGCTTCTTTTTTGTGTTTAAGATCAGCAAGGATTTCACTGTTAAGCCAAGCTGGTCGCCTGCCATATTTACTATTCTTTCTACACATTGGGATGGTTTGTTCCTGCAACCTCAATAAGGATTCTTTAAAATACAGCCAGCTCTCCTGGACTCCTTTTCCCTCTCAAGTTATTCTCCTAGGGAATCCCATCAGTTCCCTGAGGGAATCAAAGTCTGCTTTTCTGAAGTCCAGGGTCCGTATTCTGCTGCTCTCCTTTCTTCCTTGTGTCAGGATCCTGAACTCAACCATCTCATGATCACTGCCTCCCAGGTTCCCATCCACTTTTGCTTCCCCTACTATTTCTTCCCTGTTTGTGAGCATCAGGTCAAGAAGAGCTCTGCCCCTAGTTGGTTCCTCCAGCACTTGCACCAGGAAATTGTCCCCTACACTTTCCAGAAACTTCCTGGATTGTCTGTGCACCACTGCTCTCCAAGCAGATATTGCTCTTCAGCCAGATATCAGGGTGATTGAAGTCCCCTATGAGAACCAGGGCCTGTGATCTAGTAACTTCTGCTAGTTGCCTGAAGAAAACCTCGTCCACCTCATCCCCCTGGTCTGGTGGTCTATAGCAGATTCTCACCACGACATCACCCTTGTTGCTCACGCTTCTAAACTTAATCCAGAGACTCTCAGGTTTTTCTGCAGTTTTATACTGGAGCTCTGATCCGGCCCGAAGTGCAGATACTCCTTTATGCCCAGGACTGAGCCACCTAATAACTAGCTACTATCTCAGCTTTCAAACTTGTTCCATGTAATGTGAAGATCTCAGCTCAGGGACTCCGCTCAGTCACTTGGGATCAATCCTTGCTGCTGTTGGGCTGGATGTGAAACTTGTTGTTTGTCCACAAGAAAATGCCCCGTTACGTGGTTGAAGCCATTGAGCCCGGCGCACGTTTCTGTAGCCCAGGGGCCCTGTCTGAGTAGCTTAAATTGACCAAGTCATTCCAGTGACAATCCAGACACGTGCAGGGTGGCGCTGGATGTGACTTTGCCAGCTCTCAGTCCAACAGGCTGTGAGAACTTGGTGTCATGACTGCAGCCTTTTCTAGTAACCAATGGACTGAAGCAGCAAGGCCGTTAAAGAACGTGGCCGTTTTAGAACGGGCTGTTACTAGTAGGAGGGCTTCCCCGGTGGCCAGTCAGGCTCCCGAGTTATCTGTCTGTCCAGATATTCTGTGGCTTAGGGGAAGGAAGCAAGTCACAGTGTATCCGGTGTTGAGGGGTGCATCCTGCTTGTTCTACCTCCTCCCAGACAAGGTCCTTGGAGCAGTAGCATAGATTCCACCTAGCATATTGCCTGTTTCTGGGATTTCCTTTCTGGACACTCACCGGTCAAAAGGCCCCATCCCTGGAACTCACTCCAGTAGTTCTGGCTCAGGGCCAGATCACACAGCATTAGCTAATCTAGGTCATCTGACTCGGTTGTGTATTTGTACATTTTTGCTCTTACCCTGCCCTTCTGCTGCCGAGAAGACGTGCCCAGCTGCACATGGCCACATAGCGCATTAAAACAAGGCTTGTGTCTGGACCCACCGAGGGCAGCTTTCTCCTGGCTCTAATCAGCCGCACAGATCTCTGCTGTATGATCGGGGTGCGAATGGCGCCAGTGCAGATGTTGCACTGGAAATCCGTGAGGTGGAGGTCCCCAAACTGTGGGGCATGATCCCCTAGAGGGGCACTGAGCTATATCTTTGGGGGCACAGCGGGGCCTGGGCCAGCCCCCACGGGGGTGGGGAGGGAGCATCACCCAGCCCCACCCTGCCCCCCAGCTCTGCTCCTGTCCTTCCCCGAGCCATGTCCCTGACCCCCAACTCCACACCTGGCCCTGTCCCCGGCCTCGGCGCAGCTACACTCCTGGCCCGACCTCCGCCCCCAGCCTTGGCTGTTGGCTGCAGCTCCATTCCCGGCCTCAGACCCGCCCCAGCTTTGGCCCCTTTACTCCCTCCCCACCCCCCGAGCCGCGGCCCGGCTCTGGCGGGGCACGGACAGGGATAAGGAGGGGCACGACCCTCAAACATTTGGGGATCTCTGCCGTGGGGCGTTCAGGGGGGTATTTCGCCCTTGGCACAGACATTAGGGGATCTGGTAAAGCACCAGGTACAAGTTCTGGGGTGATGAGGCACGTGCGGAGCATCACAGCGGGAGCTGGCGTCCCTCCGTCAAAGACAGCGTTTGTCGTTTGTGCGCTTCTCCTTGGTCTTAGCGCGCTGAGATCTGTCTAAGCCACCACCTGAGGGACCGGCAAAAATGGTTTGATTGGTAGAAGTAGGTCAAACAAATTGGTCCCGTCGATGTACAGTGCCCCGGAAATGCAGCCAGCTGTGGGTGGAGGTGAGCACCGGGGGCAGCTGGCCCACAGCAGAGCTCTCTGGGGCTCTGTTTATTAGCGAACAGCCGAGTTCAGAGCTCCGAGGCGCTCTACCCCCGCTCAGTGCGCCGGCCTCTCATTGGTTCCATGCGGTTTATCACCCGTCTCCCGTTACAGAGCCCGGCTTCAGGGGCAGACGGAGGAGAACACTAGCACTGCCCACCCCCACCAGCCTCGGGGAGCCGCCGCCTCCAGCCATTCACCCGGGTCTGGGTTGTTCCTTCCTCCTGGCACCTTGCGATGGGAGCAGGTTGGCAGCAGCTTTTTGCCCAATTGCAGTGAACACGCACGGCACCCTAGAGAGCAGGGGCTGCAGGGAGCCTGCAGGGCCTTCCTTGGCAGCAGCGTCCCGGGGCATCCACTGGAATCTCTCCCGGCACGTGGGAGGCCGTTCCCGCTGACGCGGTCATTGTCATGTAGGCCGGATTGTCCGTTTGCTCGCTGCCCGGACACACGCCGTCAGCATGCAGCGGGGCTACGCACCCTTCCTCTGTGAGTACGATGGGGTGCTCGCTCCCCCGTCACATCCAGAGCGGGGGGAGGGACGCGCCTGTGGCCCTGTTCTGGTTCGGAGAGCGCCAGGACCAACACCCTCCCAACAGCACCAGGCCAAGCCCCTTTCCCCAGGCAGCCCATGGCTGTGCCAGCTCATGGCTGTGCCTCCCACTGGCTGGCGCGCTCAGGCCTGCTGTGTGCCCCGCGGGGGCTGCCCCAGAGAAGCCAGGATGGCCAGAGGGCCCACGCAGGGATGCAAGGGAGGATCTGGATAACAGCCACCCAGGGCCGAAGTCCCAGCGCTGGTCCATGCGCTCAGCGGGTGAGACCCAACGCACTGTTCAGGGACGCAGCCGGGCGGGGGAACGTTCTCCGCTCTCCCCTTCGTTCAAATGACCCTGAGCCGTGGGGCCAGTTGTCTCGCCCTCCCCTCCCCAGGCTGCTGCTTCGAAACCCTGACCGATTGCCCTCCTCTCCCGAGCCCTGCTCTGCAGCCTAACCCTGTTCCTCCTGGCCCACACCGTGTGACGGGAGCCAGCTGGTGCATGGCCTTACACCTCTTGTTCGCCCTCGGGTGTGGGGGCGATTGATTTGCAGATTTCGTGGCTGTCCTGGGGCTGGAGGCTGCAGTGCAGGAGGAATGCAGGATTATCGAGGCTCTCCAGAACAAGCTGACGTATCAGCAACGGCTCCAGTACATGGTAATTCTTCCCCCCCTAGGCTCAGGCTACGTTACCGGTTGATTTGTGACTCCCTTTCCAAAGGCCCAGACACGCGTCTCTGGCAGTCGTGCGGCCTCTGCCTTTCTGCCCATAGCGCGTTGAATGCTTGGTGGGGGCCATGGAATTGGAACCGTCTCCTGTTTCATCCCCCTTCGGCTTCTCCGGGGCCAAGGTTTTCCAAACGAGCAGCCCGACGCCAACCTGCTAACTGCTCATCTTGGACGCCAACTCAAAGCCCTTGTTTTCTAAAGGGCAGAGCCCCAGCAGCTCCTGCCGACGTTTGCCCTGCCGAGCAGGGTCCCTCCTGGGGCTGCCGGTGGGTTAATTTCCAAGCCCTGGTTTAGGTGCATGACCAGGTACCCAAGTGCGAACTATTTGGCGCTCATTTTCAAACATCCAAGAAGGTGCTGCAGCCCCCGAGGAGAGCAAACTGGTGCTGAGCTGACTTGTGCAATGCTGCCTTGAGTCAGAACTGCCCAGCTGTGTGTCACAGGCCCTAGACTGCAGGCAGCTCCTGACGATTCTCCTTTATCTCAAGTGGTTGGGACTTTTGGAGCAGGAAGGTCCCCATGGCATATAGTGACAGTGTCATGACATTAGGCGGCTGCACACCTGTTCCAGGTGTTACAGCCCAAATTAGTTTTCAGTATTTGTTTACTCACAAGGAAACGTGCCCCAGGTGCGCTTCCCCGTCAAGGCAGGGGGAGGGGACAGGAGCAGTTGCTGATGGGGGCACAGCCCAGGAGGATCTGGGGAAGAGAGAAGCTTTTAGTTCGCTGCTAGGATTTTATTTTTCTTGCCTTTGCAGAAACACTATTTCCCCATCAACTACACCGTGAATGTCCAGTTTGAAGAGGTTCTCAGGGTGGCCAACATTACCAGGCTGGTAAGGTGTCCGGTGCTCCCTGTCCATCCTCAGGCTGTTTACCATCCCGGTGTCCCAGCTCACCTGGGAACAGCTCTGCTGTCAGCTCCGTGGTCTTTCTACGGGCGCTCTGAACAACTGCTCCCTTAGCTCATCTGGCCGAGACCCTGGTTCTCAGCCTCAAGGCCCATGCGTTCTAGAAATCCCTCACTGCCTCTGGGCTGGCGGAGGTACCGCAAGGGTCAGGAAAATCTGTGCCAGGCGTGGATGGCATCTGACACCTGGCCTGGGCATTGGGGCTTTTCATCCAGGACACTTCGGCAATCAGCCATGGCTATCCCTCGTTCTCACTGGGCCCCAAGCAGGAATCGAACAGTCCCAGAGCAGCGTGAACTTCTAGGGTGATGCCATCTAGGGCTCGGTTCTCCCCAGTTTCCCGCTAGGGAGCAGCTTCGAAGGTTAAATGCTGGGTTGAGAGGGAGGGATGCTTTGAGGAGGAATCAAACTTCGCAGAGGCCAGGGGTGTTGGGTTCTGAATTTTGCTCACGCCCGGGGGGTCGGGATCTGTAGGCAGCTGCCAAGTCTGGGTCTGGCTTTCCCCAGGGCTTAGGGATGATCTGATCCCAGGAGCGAGCTGGCAAGCAGGGCCACTGAATCCGGATAGTGCAGAGAACAAGGCACATGCCAGCCGGGGGCACTTGCTGAGCAGAAGCGCTTGGAGGGTGCAGTGGAAATGGCAAAGCAGCCGGGGGCAGGGCTGGGTGTGGGCTCAGGTGCTCTCCAGGGCAGCAGTCCCTTAGGAGGTTCCCCCAGAGGGTGGCCGTGCGTGACCCTTGTCCCCTCGTGCTCCCCAGCGGGATCAGAACGTCAGCGAGCCGTCCCTGCGCTTCCTGTGGTTCAATGTGAACACCCAGGTGCTGCTGAAGATCCAAGCTGTGCTGCTGGAGAAGCACCCGGCCTGGGAGTACACCCGAGATCTCTGCCTCCTCTTTGAGCAGCTGACTGAGTACGAGAACTGCGAACAGGTGGGGAACCTCCTGGGGCCCCAGGACCCCCCCCGTTTTGGGTTCGATTCCCGTGTCTCGTGCAGTGCTCAGCGAATACCCGCCCGGGGGCCAAACAGCAGGGTGGGGTGAAGCGGGGAGCCAGGGCAGACCCTGGGGCCAGCCCCAGGTGAGGAGCTGCCCTGGGGTGACTCTTGCTGTGACCGGGCAGCCTGGAAAGGGGCAGGCCTGCCCCAGCCCACCTGTGGCTGTGTCCTCCTGGGGTGGCTGGCGGGTTGGGAGGCCCCCAGTGAGGTTATTCGTTGGGGCTTCTGGCCCCTCAGTCCCTCCTCACCCCATTCCCTTGGCTCCCATCAGAGAGGGGCCGGGCTTCCCGTCACCCCAGATAGCAGATCCCACGTTACCCCTCCCCCCGACGGGCTGCAGGCGGGTTTTGATCACTGCACTGGGCTCCAGACATGGAGCAGCCCCCGGCAAAGGGGGCTCAACCCCTCCCGCCCTTCCCCACACAGGGTCCCAGCACCAGGGCTGTGCCCGGGGAGGCCGTGGGCGATGGGGGAGCTGAGATGCTGTTTATGGGCCAGACACACCCTGTGCACTTGGCACCCGCATGGGCTGCATGCACACGCTGTGCTGTGGATATGGCAGCTGGCCCACATGAGCACCCCCCCCCCGCCACACACACACACACTCAGTGTGTCTGGCTGCTCTTCAGGGCAGGGGTTTTCTGTTGCTCTGTTTGTACAGCGCCTAGCACGACAGGGCCCCGATTCCCAGGTACTACTGCAGCCAACACCATTAATGACACACCCACGGCAGGAACATCTCGGGGGGCTGGTGGTCTCCCCAGCCAATGGGTGCTGGGTGGCTGGTGGGGAGGGGGCAGCGCTATTGGAGTCAGGCCCTGGGGCGGGGGCAGCCCTGAAGTCCGTGAGAGCTGCATGGGAGAGAGCCAGGCCTGAGGAGGGAGCCTGCAGCCACACGCTGCTCACTGCTGGGCTTTACCCTTCCCTGCGGCCCTAACCCCGGCCGCTGCTTTACGGCCCAGCCTGTTCCCTTCTAGCGGGCAGCTGCTGGGGGGTGCACTGAACTGGAGCGCCCTCTAGTGTCCGTACGGTCTGGAAGGAGCCTGACCCTGGCCCTGGGCTGCAGGGCACATGCTGGGCGGGGCCAGTGCCCTCCAAAGGGGCCTGGCCTGATAGTGGGCTTGCTGCCCGGGGGGTCTGATTTCCCTACTGCAGGAGGCGCCCCCCCCCGAGTTCTCTGCCAGTGAGAGGAGCTCAGGGGAGCAGCGAGCTGGTTCCCGGTACAGCCCGGTGGATTCCCCTCGGCTCCTTGGGTGGACCCAGCAGCCAGCCCGAGGGGCAGCTTGCAGACTCTGCAGTGCTGTCCTGGGCCGTGAGCTGCTGCTGCTCTCTCTGGGCCAGTTGCTGGCGCCCTGAGGGTGGCTCACTGCGGTCTTGTGGCACAGCTGGCGTCTTGTTGCTGGTGCGGCAATGCACTAATTGTACGGGGAGATGCGGGCGGGGTTTCCAGCACCACTTTTTGGAGGGTTCAGCCAGCTGTGAGGAGGCCCTGGGCAGGCTGAGCATTGGTGGTTCAGTGGTAGAATTCTCGCCTGCCACGCGGGAGGCCCGGGTTCGATTCCCGGCCAATGCAGCTGTGTTTTTCTTTTTGCCTTCTCTTTTGCAGCCCTGTTGAATTGCAGTTGGGAAGGGAACTGCAATCTTTTAAAATAAAGGTCCCTCTTTAGGAATATTTCTCACCCCCTGTTATTCCCCTGTAGAAATCTTACAGGAGTTTTAAGGGCTGTTGCCATCACATGCTGTTATCCTGTAACTTGGCTCTGTTCCATCACAGCTGTGAACCCAGGCTTGCCCAGAGCTTTGGGCTGTTTTAGCCCCTAAGGAAATGCAGGTTCTGTGCTCATGGGCCTGGCTGATTGAGTAGGTTCCCCATCGTATTCACGTGGCAGCGTGCTGCTCTGCTCTGTGGCCTTCAGCTAAATGAAAACCCTGAGCATTTGTCATTAAAAATCCCAGGGACTTTCCCAGGCAATTATTCCTGGCCAAATCCCCTCGCAAACATTCCCCACTGTTGCTGTCCCTGGTCTAGATCCAATCGTGGAGCTGTTGCTATGGTTTATAGGAGAAGAGTGGCCAGACCAGGACTGGGGCCCAGGACATGGGATAAACTGAAAATAAACAGTCCCTGCTTCAAAGAGCTTCCAAGCTGTACAGGGATCCGCTTTCTCTGCGCTGTCTCCGGTGTGGGAGATGCTGGGTCTCCCACAGGCAATGTACTCCTCGCTCATGTCAGTGAGCTCTCGGCTGAGGTCTGGTCTAGCTGGTGGCTCAGCAGTAGAACCTTGCTCTGTTCCTTAGCAGGCCTGGGTTTGATTCCCAGCTGATACAAGTGGCTTTTTATTAACGTCTGTGTCTCTGTACAACCCCGCTGCAGGACCACAATGGAGCTGACTGACAAGCTACAAGCATTGTCTTTGCATTCGGCAAACGCCCATTGTTCAGGGACCTGCCTTGGTTGTCACTGACAGAGTCCAGAAGAGCTGACTTGCCGCACCCATTTGTCCTGTTGGTGTCACCACTTGGCAGCTGTGATCCTCTTGGATCGACAGTGTGGGGAGGGCTGTACCAAGGACCAGTCAGGGCGAGGCAGGACAGCCTAATGCTCAGGGGCAGGGGTTGGGAGAGGGGAAATGGGGGTGCTGACCAATTGTGCTCATTAAAGATCACAGCCTGTTTCACAAGTATAGCTATGGGAACCTCAGTGTCGTGGCTAAATTCCAGTGTGGGTGAGTGCCTCCGGCAGCCCAGGAATTTCCTCCTGCACATTCAGTGGGTTTAGATACTGTTTTCCTCATGGCATTGCTGCTGCTGTTGTTAGCTAGCAGCTGCATTCCACTCCGGAAGTGGCTGCGTATTAGTGCTGGGTGAAGTGGTTTGTAATTTTGAGATCCTCCTGCGTGACAGTTAAGCAGTTGGGGACATCAGTCATGGCATAGTGACAGGCCCTCTAACACTTCTCAGCAATGTCTGAACTGTGCCTAGTCATCACAATGCATTGTTAACGCTGAAGCCTAATGATGACAATCAGGAGTCAGTGCTAATCTCACTGCCGATCATTTTAGTAGAAATCCTCAGCTTTTTTGAGCTGAGCACCCTGGTTTAGACAAATCTGTTATTGTCCTTAACGCCTTTGGGTGTGTGTCTATACAGATGAGAGGTGTGGAGGATGCCTCTCTAATCAGGATATCATCATTCAGCAATGCTGTAGCCAATTCACTTCTACTGTGGTAGAAAAATCCTCTCCTAGTACCTAAGCTAAGCTGCGAAGTTTGAGTCTGTTTTGGTTTTGTTTTGTTTTTTTAATGGCTTTTATGGGAGATGTTGAGGTTTAATAGCCATTCCCATCCTGCAGGGCTCCGTGTGCAACCCAGGGGCCAACTTTTGCATTGTTCAGGAACAGGGCCAGCCTTAGGGAAAATGGCACCCGGGGAGAACTTGCATTTTGGTGCCCCTGGCCCCCATGCGCGTGGCACCCCCCATTGCCCCTGGCCCCCGTGGGCTCCCCAGGCTCCCCACCCTCCCTTCCCCCCAACCCCTGCATTAGGGGCAAACGGGCACAGTGCCTGTTCCCCCTCCTGCACCCCTAAACCCTACACTCCCTTCACTCCCAACCTCTGCCCCCTCCTGTAACCCAACACCTGCCCCCTCCTGTGCCCCTAACTCCTGCATGGTGCCCCTTCACCCCAACCCCAACCCCTGCCCCTCCCTCCTGTGCCCCCAACCCCTGCCCCTCCCTCCTGTGCCCCCAGCCCCTGCATCCCCCTCCTGCACCCACGTGGGGAACCTGACCTGGATGCAAAAAGCAGCTGGCACTGCTGCGCCTCCCCCCCCCCGCGCAGCCCTAGGGGGCTGGGAAGGGGGAGCAAGGAGCTGTCAGGGCTCCCTGCACCCAGGGCACTTTCCCTGCCGGCTGCGTAAGGGCAGCTCCTGCTGCCTCAGCACAGCCCAGGTGGGGAAAGGGACCTGGATGCAGGGAGCCCTGGCGCGCGTGTGTGTGTGTGTGTGTGTGTGTGTTGTGCTGAGGGCAGTGTGTGTGTGTGCCTGAGTGAGTGACTGCGCTGTCTCTTTAAGAAATCACTCTGGGTCAGGAGCCTGAACTAGGCTCATTCAGACACAGGCAGCTGCCCACAGCTCGGGGCCCAGAGAGGCAGCAGCACAGAAACCCCCCGTCCCGTCCCCCCAGCTTTACACGGGTGCAGGGGAGGGGGACACCCCGCCATCCCCCCCCGCAGAGCAGACAGGCGGCGCTCCCAGGGCAACTCCAGGGCTGAACGGAGGGCAGGCGGGACAGGAATCAAACACGGCTCTTGGGTACTGGAGGTACAAATTTGGGGTGTTTGGCCGGCTCGGCGCTGGGGGAGGTTCGGGGGGGCGGGGGGTTGGCCGGCCCGGCGCTCAGGGGACGTTTGAGTGGCCCGGCGCAGCGCTCCAGAGGTTTGGGCAGCCCAGCGCGGCGCTCGGCGGGGCGGGGGTTTGAGCGGCCCAGCCCGGCGCTCCGGGGGTTTCGGCAGCCCGGTCCAGCGCGGCGCTGGGGGGAGGGCGGGGGGTTGAGTGGCGCAGCGCTCCGGGAATTTCAGCGGCCCGGGGCTTTGGGCAGCCTGGCGCGTCACTGGGGGGGGGGGGGGGGGGGTGTTATGGCAGGGCAACGCTCTTCTTTTTTGCCTGGGGTGGCAAAAAAGTTAGAGCCGGCCCTGTCTGTAAGTGCAGCCAGGGTGTGTCATGCGCTCCCTCTCCGGGAATGTGGTTTGTTCATTTCTTGTGTTCTTACCATGGGAGTGCCAGGAATGTCAGCTGGAATGTCCTGTGAGGGCCTCATAGAAGACCGGGCCGCTCTTCCAGCCCTACGCTGAAGGCAGGGCCGGCTCTAACTTCTTTGCCGCCCCAAGCAAAAAAAAAAGCAGCGCCGCTCCGCCAAAACAAACCTCCCCCCCCGCGCGCCGCCCTGCCCCGCTGAAACAAACAAACAAAAAACCCGAGCGCCGCCCCCCCACCCGAAGATTGGCCGCCCCTTACAAGGTGCCGCCCCAAGCACGTGCTTGGTTGGCTGGTGCCTGGAGCCGGCCCTGGCTGAAGGGGTTGGGTGCTGATTGATTCACGGGGCTGGCTGTTCGCCCCACTGCTTAAGTGAACGAATGTAAACTCCTCAGACGTTCTACCACCCTACCCCTAGAGTCACAGACAGTCCCCTTGGGTATGCGATCTGTCTTGCCCCCCCGGTAAGCTTATCTTTGTGTCCCTCACACCAAAGATCACAGCAATATTCAGGTTACTTCGCCAGATCAGTGGCACTTTAGATCTCACACCATAAACAACACTTGTACCCAACCCTATAACAAGCTATCTAGAGATTTATTATATAGGAAAAGGAAATAAATTGTTTACAGGTTAAAGCAGGTAAACCTGTGTGCACTCAAATGAGTTCCAAACTTAAGTTTCAAAAAGTACTAAAAGGTCTGTGATAAGCAAACTGTATCCAGCCTTTAGGGCTGACCCCGGCCACGCACTGGGGATCTTTTGCTTCTGCTTAGTAACCCTTGTCACTTTGAGTCCCAGCAGCACAGACACAGTTCCTCCTTGTTAGCCTCCCCCTCTTTCAGCCCCCTTGAAATTGCAAACTCTGAGGTTGGGAGGAATTCACTTGCAAGTCTCCTCTTCAGTGGGGGAGGGGGGGCGAGGGGAGGGGAGGGAAGAGAAATCAACAAAGTCTTTTTGTCCTCTTTGATGTTCCACAATAGTTTGGGATGGACCTTCCATGTGGTGCAGGACATATGCAGCCTCCAACAGGACATGTTTTCACACTAATTAATGTCTCCTGTCTGGTGATTTACGCAGTCACAGAGGCTCACAATGCAGCTGCTCAGATATTACCTTATAACATGGGCTACAGATGTTATAAGGGAGATGAATGCAGACATCAATTCACAAGCATTCAATAAAGTCTAAACACTAAGCACATTTTTTATAACTCTTAACAATACTAACACGCAGGCGAGCCGGACGGATCCCAGCTAGGTATCTGTCAGCATTCACGTGAGGTGTGGGGGCCTTGGCATGAGCCAGTACCTGGTTTGCAGTGTCACACACAGCTGGTCGAAACCATTTAAAATACGCAATTTCAGTGACATTTTTCATCAACGTTTCAACCTGTTGTCATAACAGGGTGACCTTCCTGATGGAAGTTATAGTGAATATTTTGCCCCATTGTTTGATCAGCTCAAGAGATGATAAAATTCTGACTCATGTTCATTGAAATTTTGACCCAATTAAAAAACAAACAAAAACTCATGTAATTGTCATGAAAATTTCTGCCCAAATTGTGCTCTGGTTTTCAGTGAGCGCCACTGAATTTTTAATGGAAAGAAGAAGGGAAAAGGAAAATGTTCGTTGCCAGCCCTCCTTTATCCATCAGCCAGAAGCAAAGAAGGGCAGAAAGCCCGTCCTGTTTGGAGTTTTTGGCAGGTCATCTTTGACATTCTAGATGATGATGACTCATGTGAGCGAAACATCAAATCACAAGTGAAAGAAACTTCCCAGCTGCAGCATTGGTTCTTCTGTGGCAATACTGTCCCCTGCTACATAGGAGGCCTCAGTTGATGCAGATGACTTTGTTTAGTGTCCTTTCTCTCTACAGTCCTGCTGCAGGACCATGGCCAAGATACAAGCATTGTCTTTGCTTTCGGGAAATGCCTGTTGTTCAGGGACTTGCCTTTGCTGTCACTGACCCTCTAGCAGAACTGACTTTCAAAGAGAAACGGTGCTTCACCTACAAATGCTACTAGCACCAGTAATTGGTGTCACCGCCAATGTAGCCCCTTGAGCTGTCAGATCCCCCTTCAGGTGGGCTGGGACCAGCCAGGGCGGGGCGGGATCAGCTGGCAGCCTCCCCTTTGAGCAGCCCTGAGCCAGTCCCATAGCCTAGTGGTCGGGGACCAGGTTCTGGCCATTGGGAGAGGGGAAATGGGGGTGCTGATTAAAGATCCCACAGCCCATTTCACAAGCGTGGAACCTCGGTGTCCTGGCTGAATTGCAGTGTGGGTGAGCGCCTCCTGCTGCCCGGGCCTTCCTCTTGCATTTCCTGTGTGGCAGGGGAGAATTCTCCCACACACCCTCCTGCTGGGCACCCTTAAGCTGCTCTTCTCCTGCTACACATACCTGGTCTGTTTCGGACTCTACCATTCAGTGGTGGATTTGTGATTCCCTCTCTTCAGGATTGTCTAGGTTAGGAACAGAGACCCAGGTTAGGCCAGGGTAAACTAGAACGGGAGCTCACCCACATGCCTAAACTAGAAAACTCCAACGGGCCTGGGGGCTTCACAGTCACTGAGGTTAGCGTCGCTCTCAAGATGACTTCTAAGGCGAGATCTATCAGCTGACATGTTCCCTTCATTGTGTGTCTATAGAGAAAGACCAAGAGGGGACTTGGGTTCCTTAGAGGGTTCTCGTGTCTTAGTATCGTGAACCTCATATCTGGCGTCTCCTGGTTCTGTTGGAGGCCTTGGATGAGAACTGACGTGGCAGCTATCTTTGCCCTAAACTGTAGGGGTATTATCTGTGTGTGGGAAGTGAGGGGACACTCAGAATTGTCATTCAGGAGGCATGTATCCAGTCACTTCTAAAATGCCTGAGCAAAGCCAGCAAACACCTAGATGTGAACAAAAAGAAGCTGAAAACGAGTTTGAAACAAGCCGATTAAGAAACACTTTCCCCTCCCTCCATCTTCAAATGTGGTGGAAAAATTCGGTCAGCCTGACCTGAAGTCCTGCTGTTTTGGCCAGTCTGTCTGTGTGGGTGTTTGTTTAGCGGCTGAGGATTGCGATGAAAGCTCCAGGCCTGTTGTTCGGGCGAGTTTTTCTGCCGATGTCTGAGCGTGAGGTGACTTTGGAATGACAAGGAGCCTGGGCGGAGAGTTGAAGCAATGCTGCTGGCTTGTGTGGCTAAGCCGTCGAAGTATGTCTGAAAGCGTCGGCTCACAGCTGGAGCGCTGGTGGTTCTCTGTTGCTCTTTCAGGCTGGGACTAGATTAGGGTTTGGTCTACACAGAGTTTGTCTTGGTATAACTGTGTTGGTGGTGGGCGGGGGGGTGATGTTTGACTGGTGTAGTTATATCAATATAACCCATGGGGTAGGTGCCTTGTCCCAGTATGGCTCCCCTCTCCATACAGGAATAATCTACACACAGTAGACACCAGTGTACCTACAGCTACAGCCACACTAGGGCTTGTACCGTGTTGCCTAGGCCAGTACAGCTAAAGTGGTACAACTTGTGTATAGACAGCTGCTAGGCTAGGATGGTCTCACCTTTTCAGTGACATGCATAGTTAGGCGACGCCTCCATAGGCAACATACAGAAACGAAATGGCGTCTCCCACGCAGTGTGACCTCGCTTGTACCATGCGTGCAAGGTCATGCCGTGTGGAGGATGCCATTCGATAGAGCAGAATGGCACGGGGCCAGATGCCTTCATGGGGGAGGGGGTGGACGGATCGTCCTGAGGGTGGGATCTAGCCCCCCAGTGCTGTTCTCAGTTGGGTTAGCTCAGTCGAGCCAACCGAACGGCCTGCCCAGACATGAAGTCACTCCGCAGGAGCTCTCCCCCGCCTCATTCCGGAAAAGCTTTCACTTGGAGCCGTATCCGGAGTTGTCTGGAAACCCCACTTAGCACCAGCGCGACTTGGGTTAGCACCATACACTCCCTCCTAGGCGTCAGCTCCGTTTAGCATGGGCCAAAGTGCCATTGCCCTGTCTTGACTAGAGCCGGGGAAGGTGCTAACGAGATGGAGCTGGGTGACTCAATCCAACAGCCCACCTTTAAATCCCCTCGAGGTTTGGGAGCTGTGCAGTTCCGGCCCGTGAGGGAGAGGGGGTGTGGAGAGCCAGGCAGCAGGGGAGGGGCAGAAGGTGTCCGGGGAGCAGGCCATTTACTGCCCTGCGTGTGTGTTGTTTCTGCAGAGCGACACAAACGTTTGCGAAGTGGTCGAGCAGGTTCTCAGCAGCGACGCAGGGAGCAGCCGGAAGGCCGTGCGCCCCAAAGCCCTGCTGGATAACTGCGCCAAGGTCATGTGGATGCTATACAGCGAATCGTGTGAGTAGAGATCCCTTCCAGGGCAGCTTAGCCGGACCGGAGACCGCTCCCAGCTCACGGGGGTGCTATCTGGGGGGGGGGGGGGGGGGTCCGCGCTCGGGACGGGAAATCCCAGCCTGCAGATCGCTCTGGCGTTGCTCCCAGGCCATGGGCGAGGGCAGTGGAAATGCCCTAAAAGTGGGGGGCCACAGGTGCCTGAACTGTGGCCCTGCCCCCAATGCCATGCTGCCCCCAAGGCACCACCCCTTCCCCTGGAGGCTCCGCCCCGCACTGCTCGCCCTTACGGCCAGTAAAAGTGGGAGGGCCCTGGCCCCCCTGTCCTGGCACCTTGGCCATGGGCAGTGCAGTCAGCAGAGAAGCTGTGAACGCACCAGGAGAGCAGATCTGCATGGTACCAAAGGCCCTTTGCATGCTGGGACAGCGGCCCACCCCTCATGTTCCCTGTTCCGTGAGCTGGGCACAGAGACTTGTGGAAAATGGGTCTAGCCCAGGCATTCTGAGCGGCTGCATGGGGGGCCGTGTTAGTGACGGACGCCTCGGCTCTCTCCTGCCTCAGGTAAATAGGATTCTGCCTATGATCAGGAAGGGAGCGTAGCCATTTCGTCCCTCTCTCCGTGCCCTCTGCGCCGCTTCGGCATGTGGTCTCTGTTGTCGTGCTGCCTGTCTGCTTGTGCTCCACAATCCCAGCTTCCGTGTTGCGTTGTGCCTGCCATCTCCCTGGGGCCCAGAGGAAGCCAGCGCCCTACGAAGCATCTTCCAAGGTGCCTGGCAGCGGGAGCTTTGCCTTGCTCTCGCAGGGAAGAATGAGAGCAAAGGTGAAGGATGGAGAGCGCAGAGGAGTGGATTTTCTCTACCGGTGCCACAGGACAAGCTCAGGAAATCTTTCGGGCATGGGGAATCCAAGGAAGGTGGTGGCTTCTCCTGCCATGAACAGGCTGCATTTCTGTTGCTCTGAGGGTGCGGTTCTGGGTTGCTCCCCACCAGAGTAGGTGTCCGAGGGCCCGCTCTGCGGCAGCAATGGAGACTTGCCTCACATTCGAGCCTGCCCCAGTGGGGGATTTTCTCACCAGGGTTGTTGAGGAGAGAGCACGATGTGACCTGGCCTGGGGTGTGTTGCCTGAGTCAGAAACACCGCCCGCTGTCTCCCGCCCCAGGACGCCCAGGTGGTGCACGGCAGCCCCCGCAGAGGAGAGTCGCTGGAGGGATTCTGGTGGATGGTCCCTGGACACTGCTGTGACTGGACTGGCACCTTCGCGGCAGGGACGTTCCAACCCCTGAATGTTTAACACAAAGCCGCTCCAACACGTGTGCTTTGATCACAAATCTTATGGCATTTGGTGTTTTCTTTAAAGCCCCGAGCCCTGGAATCACCATATAACTCCACCTTGTCAGCTTGCGTTAACGAAAAAAGCTGGTCTGTAGCTCTCCTGGTCGCTTGTAAACGTGTCCCCTAAAGACTCCAATGCCAATAAACACAATAAATAGCAAGTGAACCCAACTCTAAATGTAAAGTCTCATGATTCTGTGGGGTCTGGGAACCCCTTGGATGTCATGTGTCCTCCCTCCCGCCCCCTGGGAGACTCGTTGGCTATGTGCTGGTGCTGAACGGTTTCTGTGCAGGCTAAGTGACAAGGGATGCCCTGATCCCCCCCCCCCAATCACACAGAGCTTTTTGTGTCCAGAAGCTGAAGTGCTTTTCAAAGGGAAATCTGTAGATGCGGGAGGACTGGGCTGTGTCTGCTCCAGCCGACTTTGTAGCTGGAATTCTCCACCAACTGGAGCAACAGTGGAAGCTGGCGTGTAGATGGCGCAGGGGTGCTTTGCACTCTGTGCTAACCCCACCTTGAGCATGGATAGGGGACACCGTGATAGAAATGCCCAAGTCCTTTCTCTACTGCAGCTTTCACCGTAGGTACCACTGGTGGAGAATGATGTCAACATTTGCCTTTGAAGGAGCCAGAAGTTCAGGAAGGGCTGACCACACCCTGATCTCATTAAGACATCTCCATCGGTCCCCCAAAGGGTGGGTCACCCCACACTAGTCAGGAGTGAAACTTGACGCCTTGACTTCTCGTCTCTCTCCCAAATCCAGGGACTGTTCCCACGGCCCCAGTCTCACTACGGAGCCACGCCGGGGCTCGCCTTGCTCGTGGAGAAGCGAACGGATTCAACAATGGATGGGGCTGGGCGGGGGAATTTTTCAAGTTGTTGTTGAACATAAAGAGTAAGATGCAGCCTGTTGGCAAAGAATTACGTAGCAATAAATGGTTCAGGAGAGCGACTGGAGCTGCAATGCTAGACAGCCTCCGCTGCTGGAGAATCAGAGCACCTGTCAATCTGGAATGTATTTATCGCCGCCCCCCCACACACACACACACACCAGGCAGGGCAATGGGGAACTAAGGCACAGGGAGACTAAAGCATTTACCCAGGGTCACGCCAGGAGTTTGTGGCAGAGCAGGGAATTCCATTCATTTCTCTTGCATGACAAGCTGGCACCCAGACCACTGGGCCATCCTGGAATGACCCTGTAGCGTGATTCAGCTGCCAGTGTTCATTACCTAGGTGATCTCTCCCTGGGTTGTGACCCCCAGTGGAGTCTCACACAGGCGTCAGGGGGTCACAACCTCCCTGATACTCCATAATGCAAACGGGGAGGCAGGTCCCAGCTGGTGGAGGTTGAGAAACAAACAGAGGAATGATGCTTTCCCGTTACCCTTTCTCTAGAGAAGCAAATAGGTTACACGGCAAATAACTCCAGAGTAGAGCCCCTGAGCCAAGTCCAAACGCCATGTGTGTAGTGGATGTAAGTTACACATGGAAGAGCAGGTGGGGAGGAGGGGAATAAAGCGGGTCTAAGGTCTGGTCTACATGACAGTCAGGTTGACGGAAGGCAGCTTATATCAACCACGCTCCAGCCTTGCCCCTGCCAATGCAAGTGCCACTACACCAACGTCCTAACGCCTCCAGGAGAGGCGTGGGGCCTGTGTCGGTGCTGTTAGGTGATGCAGTGTCCGAGTAGACACCGCAGGTACTTACATCAGCTGTTGGGGTCGCTCTTGTTGATTGACAAGTGCCCATCTAAGTTGGCAGCAACAAGGTAGGCAGCCGGGTTCTATATCTAGGGATTCCGTTTCATTAACGCAATACAAAACGGGCTCGGGCCCCCACCCAGTGACCTGGGACAATTACATACCACCCCCTGGGCGCCTCTAAGAGGCAATACTTCCCCTCTCGCAAGCACGGAGTCTGAGTGTAACAGAAAATGTTTAATAACATGAGGTAAACGACATCAGCATTAAATTGGAAAAACACACAAACAGGAATCATAACACAAACCATGATCAAAAGACCCCCCCCAGCAAATTGGGCTGTGTCCTTTCCCTTTGGTTCTTGAATCCAGCAACCCAAAAATCACCCAGAGTCCTCAAAGTCCAACAGACCCCGAAGTCTCTGTCCCTGGTCAGTGCAGCCCCAGAGTAAAAAGGGGGGGCATGCAGAGTGTTAAGGGGCACCTTACATGATCCGAGGCCCCAGGGGGTTCTGCCACAGCCTTCACCATGAGCAAGTCCACTTCCTGCTGTCCCCACAAACTGCTCTGCTCACCAACCTGTGACCCACTCCAGCCTCCACGCAAACAGCTCTGCTTGCCGTTCCTTGGGCCACTCCAACTGGCCCTACAAGGCTTTGCCCCACTCCTCCAGTTGTCCCCACAAATTGCTCCACCAGCTGTTTAGCAATATAGCTTCAGGCTCCCCCACTAGTTAACACAGCATTCAGTGATCTCAGCTCTTAATAACCTTAGCTCTTTTGTGATTTCAGCTCATAGCAATTTCAGCTCATAGGGGAGCCCCAGTGCTAGTGCACCATCGGCCCAAAGTGAATTCAGCTCAGCAGCCTGTAACTAGACTTTTAGCTCTGACGTTCAACAGTGGAGAGAGGAGATAGTGCAATTGGTGTTTCAAACCCTCAGGGTGGGCCCATACCATCAGGTACAAATACCCATCCCCATGCTCTCTCAATTCATTGGGTTTTGTAACCCATGCCCCTTGTCAAGCAAGTGCTACTTAGGTAATGGTGAAGGACTCACTCAGTCCTTCTGTCATACAACAGTTCCACTGGCCTTGATTCACAGAATCAGGGTAACAAAACTTTATTCTTCCTGCCCCAATAACAGAGAAAACTGGGGATCCCACACCAGCCAAAGTAACCACTTTGAGTTGCTGTTGTTTCATGCCAGGCGGGTAGGTGTGCCTATGCAAACAAGATCAGCCCCTGGAGTTCTTTTCCACACTCGCCATAATTCACCACCAGATGTCAGGGTAGAGCTCGTCCTGACTCTGCTTACACAAGAAAGGCTGGTTGGCTCCCTGCTGTGAACCGCGCACCCCACTCACCACATAGGCTGTCACCCTGGGGCGGGGGGGGCTCCAGCCAGAAATCGGCTGCCCCCGAGGTTTCCGGCTGCCCTCTTCCAGCAGGCTGCTGCCTGGGCCCTGCTCCGAGCTGGGCTGGCTCTCCACGGGGAGCACTGTTGCCCCCAGGCTCCCCGCTCCAAGTGGGCAGGCAGCCAACTCACAGCTGGGATTTGGGAGCCCCGTGGGTAGCCAGGCTCCCACTGGGGAGCAGCCCAGCTCCAGGCGGGGAGCTCGGTGCGGAGCTGAGAGCCCAGACTCTCAGCCCCCCCTGCCCCCCACTGCCCCTCTTCAGTGAGTGGAAGCTCCTGGTGAAGACGTGCACCCCTGACAGGAGGGTAGTATAGACATGAGAAACCAGCAATTACTGTGGTGGCTGCACGTGGACCTAACATAGAGCGACATAAGTTTGTAGTGTAGATATGCCCTAAGGCAGGGCAGGGCAGGGCTGGGATGTCCTTATGGACGCTTGAGGTTTGAACAGATTTCATTGATTTCCAATTAACAGTTTGCACCTTGGTAAAGACAAGTCTGTGCACACCCCGGCTATTTCTTCCAAGCTAGGAATGTTTGTGGTTCACTTTTTAAACTCTACTCAGAAAACCCTTTCCTGCACAGGACACAGCCACCGCTTTCACTGGTACAGGTACAGGGCATCAGAAATAGGTGGTTCATGAGATCCTGGACTCTTAATTTAAATGGGGCAGGCTCTGGTAGTCTCTGCTTGGCATCCCCATGGGTGTTTCCAGGCTGCCTCAGGCCATGCAAGTCTTTGAACCACCACCTCACTGGGCCATCAGGAGCATGGACAGCAAGAGGGATCTGGGTGAAGGAAACAGTTCTCATCCCTCTGGGATGTCCCCCACCACCATCCATGCTGATTGAGGTGGGTCATGATGGATGGCACATGTCGTGGTTAGCAGCACCTGCGAGCTGCCTACGTGTGCCTCGGGGGGCATCACTCAGAAGGTGCTCTGATGAACCGCTGCCATGGCCTCGCCATCTATTTTTCATCACTCCCTCCCTGGGCTGAGAGGGTGTCATGTGGATGCCTGCTGCTGTCCTCAGCTGCGGTAGCCGTTTCCCAGGCTCCGTCTCTGGATTCGAACCCTGATTCCCTGTGGTCGCGGTGGTAGGTACACGAAATACCATCAAATGTTGCTAGGATAGACATTCAGTTGCACAATCTCAGCACAGGGGCGTGTGCTTGGCCCAAGGTTAGCTAGAATCACGAAAACAGATGGGTGGGTTGGTTTTGGTCTGATAAATGGAAAAAAATTGGTGGGTGCTCAGCACCCTGTGGCCCCGCCCCGGCCCCTGCTCCAGCTTACCTCCGCCTCCGCCTCCTCCACGATTGTGCCGCCGCGTCCTGCTTCTCTCCCCTCCCTCCCAGCGCTTGCACCGCAAAACAGCTGATTCACGGGGCAGGGAGGGAGGAGGAGGAGGGGAACGCAGCACGCTGGGGGAAGAGGCGGGGCTGGGGCGGGGATTTGGGGAAGGGATCCAATAGGGGCAGGGAGGGGTGGAGTTAGGGTGGGGACTTTGGGGATGGGGTTGGAATGGGGGCGGGGCCAGGGGCGGGGATGGGGTGGAGTTGGGGCAGGGGCGGGGGGGGAGTGGCACCCACCAGCACCGGAAAAAGTTGGCGCCTATGGTACTGGCCATGTCTACTTAGCCAGGCATGGCTTAATCTTTGAGACAAGCATATGCTATTGGCAGGAACAACCAGGTAGCAACGCTTAGGAAGGAGAGCACAGGCCGCATCTTAAGGACAGGGGGCACCCCTGGCAGGCCCCGCCAGGCTTCCCCAGGAGGAAGGAGAATGGTCTGCAGAGCAACACGTGGACTGACAGGGATGGTGATCCCCCAAGATTGATCTGGGTCACAGCAGGGTAGGATGGCAGAAGAGAGGAACGGCCAACAAGCCCCCCTTCTCCCCCAGCTCCCTGGGTCACACCAGCAAAGGACAGTGGAATATAGGGTGGGCTATGGAGACCCCCTTCTCCCTGCTTTCCCAGAGGCCTTTTGAGACAACATGGATACGTGGCATGGGGCCCATGCATGCCTTCAAGGCAACTGCTAGAGAACACAGCAGCAACACAGACAGGGCTGGAGATCCAGCAAGAGGGGGCTATGAGGGTCCCGCCAAGAGGGGAGTGGCTGCTCCGGCATGCACAAGGCTGAGCCATCGAGTGTGGTGGGCTCCACAGCGGGCCCCTATTCACTTTTGCAACTGCTTTGCCCTGCTAACACTCACATCTCTGGGTCGTAGCCGATCCCGGATGGGCTAACACAGCAGCTCAGCCTCGCTTGGCACAGATCGGCCAGCCCCCCGGAAGGGGAGGGCATGCACCCAGACCCTGTTCCCTGAGGAGACCCTCGGTTGTCCCTGGGTATGGTACACAAAAAGGAGGCAGATCCCAATCCGCTTCAACACTGGCACCCTGGGAGAGGTGCTGGCCCGTGGAGGGCCCCCCTCCCTGTCACTCCGGTGAGAGCCACGTTGGTCAAACAGAGAGAGGCAGGAGCCAAGGCGTGCACCCACACCCATTCCCTGAGGGACGCCCGTTCCCTGAGGGGCCCCAATGCCCATTCCCTGAGGGACGCCCACGCCCATTCCCCGAGGGACGCCCATTCCCTGAGAAACGCCCGTTCCCCGAGGGGCCCCCACGCCCATTCCCTGAGGGACGCCCGTTCCCTGAGGGGCCCCAACGCCCATTCCCTGAGGGACGCCCACGCCCATTCCCTGAGGACAGGGTCAGTGTCCTGGGGTCTTGCAGGAGAAAAGGAAGAGGGGCGGGCCCCATTCCAGCTGTGCACTGGCACCTGGGAGCAGCGCACAGAGGGCCCTCCCAGGCAAGCTCACCCACTGTCTGATCTCAAGTCTGGGCCACTGGGATAGCTCTGGAGAGCAGAGAAAAACATCAGTGTCACCAGAGACAAAGAGCCAGGAAAATGGCACTGACTCAGAGGAGCACCGGAGGGCTGGTTCCCACCTGTAACTGTCTGCTGTCCCCTCATATGGGTCAGGAACCACACTGGGATTGGGCCCCTAGGCTCAGCTCTGTTCTCACCAGGTGCTGAAAACCCTGTCCCCAAAGTCTCCATGGACTTTTTGCACAGGAATTAATAGTGGAAGCCAGGGGTCGGCAACCTATGGCACGCGTGCCAAAGACGGCACGCGAGCTGATTTTTAATGGCACGCTGGAGCCTGCCGGGACTCCAGTGTGCCATTAAAAATCCTGCCCAGCCCGGTCCACTCTCCTCTGCCCTCCACTTCCCCCACGGGGGCAGGGAGCAGAAGCATAGCCATGCTCATGGGGTGTGCAAATGACCCCACTCTCCCAGCACGGCAAGCCGCGGGGTCCGCGCTCCTGGGCCGGAGCGCAGCAAACTGCCGGCCCCTCCCGCGCCTTCTCCTCTCCCCTGGAGCTCTGCCGCCACACACGCAGCGCTCTGGGGGTTGGGGCTGCGCGCTCCTGCAGGGCAGTGTTTGGCTCCACAGGGAGGGAAAGACGCTCCCCGCTCACCCGGAGCCCTGCCGCCGCGCGCGCAGAGCTCTGGGGGCCGAGGCTGCGCACTCCCGCGGGGCAGCTTATTAGGCTCTGCGTGGAGCCTCATAGTAAGGGGTCTGGGGCCGGGGGGGGGGGTTGGATAAGGGGTGGTTGTGGGGGCAGTCAGGGGACAGGATGGGTTGGATGGGGGGGGGTCTCTGGAGGGGGCAGTCAGGGAGCAGGGGGGGTTGGATGGGGCATGGGAGTCCCGGGGTCTGTCAGGGGGCGGGCGGTGGATAGGGGTCAGGGGACAGGAAGCAAGGAGGGTCCAGGGGGGGCAGTTAGGGTGGGGGGTCTCTGGAGGGGGTGGTCAGGGGACAAGGAGCTGCGGGGTTGGGAGTTCTTAGGGAGGCAGTCAGCCAGCCCTCTCCCCTGAGTCCTGACCCCCCACACACATACTCTGCCCTGAGACCCGCACACACCCCAGACCCCTGCTCTGAGCCCTGTACCTCCCTCATACACACCCAGCCCTCTGCTTGACTCCTTCATCCCCCCCCCACAACCCTAGCCCTGACTCTGGCACCCCCACACATCCCCAGCCCCCCC